>NC_061513.1:190106726-190194248 GCF_022539505.1 Lolium rigidum | reverse complement strand
AATCGGGGGTGAAAAAAATCCAAGAAGAAAGATTTCAATTGGGCTGCATCTGGACATCTGGGCCTTCGAACTATCCTGCTTGGCCTTTTGACTCGTACAATTTCAGCCCACTCCAAAACAGGAAAGTTCCGAATTTTCTAAAAAAACGGGAAAGTCCTATGCTTCGCAAAGACAAAAAACAAGGAGATTCAACATATAAGTTTGTTTATGTAAAAATAAAGATTTAATTATCCGTTTGAAATAGCTCAGAGCGCAATACACTGTTTATTGTCTGCAAAATAATCAAATATCATATGTTTCTTGTACGGGGAGGTCGACATCGGGGACCCATGAGCCAGCGAGCGTCGTCAACGTTTTAAAGGCGGCAGGGGATGGAAAGAAAAAATAAACCAAAAATCTGTTGGTAAAAAATCCAAGAAAAGAAACATTTTCGTTACGAGAGGATGACATGCGGGACCCATGAGGCAGCGGCATCCTCGGCGTTTATTGTTCATAGAGGTTGACATGTGGGACCCGTGAGCCGGCGGCGTCCTCAACGTTTTAAAGGCTGCAGGTGATCGAAAGAAAAAATAAGCCAAAAATCGTTTGGTCAACAAAATCCAAGAAAATAAACATTTACCGTTCTGAGAGGATGACATGCGGGACCCATGAGGCAGCAGCATCCTCCACGATTCCAAGGCGGCATGGGAAATATCCAGAAATTAATTAGGGGTTCAAAATAAATCCATCAAAGGAAACTTTTATTGTTCATAGAGGATGACATGTGGGACCGACCTGCCAACAACGTCCTCATCGTTTCAGAGGGGGCAGGAGATCAAAAGAAAAAGGCAAATAGCCAGAAATTAGGGGTCAAAAATAACTCCAAGAAAGCAAACTTTTATTGTTCGTAGAGGATGACATGCGGGACCCATGAGCCAGCAGCTTACTCAACGTTTCAAAGGCGGCATGAGATCGAAAGAAAAAGGCAAGTGACAAAATATCAGGAGCCAAAGATAATCCAAGAAAAGAAACTTTATTATACATAGAGGATGACATGCGGGTCCCATTTAGCAGCAGCGGTCTCAACGTTTCAAATGCGGCTTGAGATCAAAAAAAAAAAGTTGATTGTACATAGAGGATGACATGCGGGTCCCATGAGTCAGCAGCTTACCCAACGTTTCCAAGGCGGCAGGGGATCAAAAGAAAAAAGGAAATAGCCAAAAATAAGAGGGTGAAAAAAAATAAAGAAAATAAACTTTTATAGCACATAGAGGATGACATGCGGGTCCCATGAGCCAGCGGGTTCCTCAACGTTTCAAACGTGGCATGAGATCGAAAGAAAAAGGCAAGTGACCAAATATCAGGAGCCAAAAATAATTCAAGAAAAGAAAGTTGATTGTACATAGAGGATGACATGCGGGTCCCATGAGTCAGCAGCTTACTCAACGTTTCCAAGGCGGCAGGGGGTCAAAAGAAAAAGGAAATAGCCAAAAATCATAGGGTGAAAAAAATAAAGAAAATAAACTTTTATAGCACATAGAGGATGACATGCGGGTCCCATGAGCCAGCAGGTTCCTCAACGTTTCAAACGTGGCATGAGATCGAAAGAAAAAGGCAAGTGACCAAATATGAGGAGCCAAAAATAATTCAAGAAAAGAAAGTTTTATAGTACATAGAGGATGACATGCGGGTCCCATTTAGCAGCAGCGGTATCACCGTTTGAGAGGCGGCAGGGGATCAAAAAAAAAAAGAAATTGCCAAAAATCAGAGGGTGAAAAAAAACCAAGAAAATGAACTTTTATAGTACATAGAGGATGACATGCGGGTCCCATGAGCCTGCAGGTTCCTCAACGTTTCAAACGTGGCATGAGATCGAAAGAAAAAGGCAAGTGAAAAAATATCAGGAGCCAAAAATAATTCAAGAAAAGAAAGTTTTATAGTACATAGAGGATGACATGCGGGTCCCATTTAGCAGCAGCGGTATCACCGTTTGAGAGGCGCTAGGGGATCGAAAGAAAAAGGCAAGTGAAAAAATATGAGGAGCCAAAAATAATTCAAGAAAAGAAAGTTTTATAGTACATAGAGGATGACATGCGGGTCCCATTTAGCAGCAGCGGTCTCACCGTTTGAGAGGTGGCAGGGGATCGAAAGAAAAAGGTAAGTGACCAAATATGAGGTGCCAAAAATAATTCAAGAAAAGAAAGTTTTATAGAACATAGAGGATGACATGCGGGTCCCATTTAGCAGCAGCGGTCTCACCGTTTGAGAGGCGGCAGGGGATCGAAAGAAAAAGGTAAGTGACCAAATATGAGGTGCCAAAAATAATTCAAGAAAAGAAAGTTTTATAGTACATAGAGGATGACATGCGGGTCCCATTTAGCAGCAGCGGTATCACCGTTTGATTGGCGGCAGGGGATCGAAAGAAAAAGGCAAGTGACCAAATATGAGGAGCCAAAAATAATTCAAGAAAAGAAAGTTTTATAGTACATAGAGGATGACATGCGGGTCCCATTTAGCAGAAGCGGTATCACCGTTTGAGAGGCGGCAGGGGATCGAAAGAAAAAGGCAAGTGACCAAATATGAGGTGCCAAAAAAACTCCAAGAAAAGAAAGTTGATTGCACATAGAGGATGACATGCGGGTCCCATTTAGCAGCAGCGGTCTCAACGTTTCTAAGGCGGCAAGGGATCAAAAGAAAAAGGAAGTAGCCAGAAATCGGGGGTCAAAAAAATCCAAGAATAGAAAGAATTTTGGTTCATAGAGGATGACATGCGGGACCCATGATCCTGCATCGTAAACGGCTCGATCGGAGAACGTTGAACGAGATGGCGCGATCGAGAAAAAAAACAATGCCGGAGAGGCTGCCATCCGGGCCCTACATCCCTCGGCGGTGCGGATTTGCGTTGACTCGGCCGGCGAACCCGAGATTTCGAGATGCACCACGTCCCGGGCCACCATACGCGACGTTTTGGCCGTTTTCGTCGGGCTAGGTGGCCTCAAAAACGAGAAAAAAAACGTTTTGACATGCACAACGGAGAGACCAAAAATCGTCGGCCATGGTCACCAGCAACCACGGTGCGACTTCAACTTCGTTGGCCATGGCAACTTTTCTTGCAGTGACGTCGCTGCGCACCCTCGCCGACGATCGCCGGAGCTCCGGTGAGCGTCCGGCCCCCTACTCTCGCCGCGGCCAGTAAGCTATCTCGCCAGAGACGACGATGCACGTGGATCGTTGGATCGGCTTCTAATCCTACGTCCCAGATAGAAACTTACCGTTTCGCTGTTTAAACGTCACTGACGTGTGGACCCCGCTGTCAGGCGGCCTTCTCGTGCTAGACGCGAAGTGGGCCGGCCCGTTTCCTTTTTCTCTCGTTGGCCCGTGTAATTTCCCGCGCAGGCCCAGCGTTTCAAATTTGAATAATTCGATTAAATTTAAATTCCTTACATATGCTATGTTCAAAATTAAATAGAATCAAATCTACTGAGTAAAATTTGATGAATTTTATATATTTGGAAAGTTTAGGAAATTATCTAAAAAACTACACTGGTCTCAACCCTAGATTCATTGTAGAACTTGTGTAGTAAAAATAACAAGGCAGGGCATTTTCAAACTTCAAACATTTATTAAAAATCAACCATAAATTATTTTGAGGTGATTCCAACTCTCAAAAATCACATTTCATATTGTCTATCTGAATATGTAAAAATATGACATGGTTGCTTCATATTATCATGGGCTAGAATAAATAATGGCTATGTGGCTATTTCTAGTCCATTGAAATTACCCAAACTTTAATTATGAAATAGTATGAGAGGTATCCTCTCATTTAAATCTTTGTCTCAAGTAATTCAACATGAGGTAGTGACCCTGGTCTATATAATCTCATCTTGTATTATTTGGTGATATTAAATTATTACTAAGGTAGAGTTAAATTGCATGAGGTGTAATACCTCATTTAAATCATTTTCCCAAATGATAAATATGACGTGTTGACCTTGGTCAACATGTGTCCATACCTTATTATTTGAGGAGATTAAATCTTAACAAGATTCAATGAGAGGAAATTATTTCTCCAAAGAACTAAATAGAAACCCTAAATAAATACTTTCAATGAGAGGAAATTACTTTTCTTAACAAGAACACAAAGTCAACCAACATGTTAATAAGGATGTGATGCTAGAATAGTTTGTGTGAACCATGTGGGTGCTTAGTCTAGCCCTTAAGATTTGTTTGGTGATTGTATACCTCGTATTCGTTTATAGACGCTAGTACCGAGGAATACCAGGAGGAGGAGGTCTACTTTGAAGAAGAAGAAGAAGAAGAAAACTTTGACCACTGTACCACTCAAGGCAAGCTATACTCTTGCAAGTTACCCTAATGCAAGGCTCTACTAGAGCAAGGCACCATTACATATTACTTTGTGTCTATTGATCCCAACCCAAGCTTTTACCTTACAAGTTTTTGAATTTGGTTTATCAAAGTTTATTTTTGATTCATGATTCACTTGGTCTAGATATAGAGTAGTACAAGAGCATCAAATTTAGCCTAGAGCAATACAAGCTAATTAGCACCCCTCATGACAAGTTGCTAGTGCTAAAAACTAAAAGTGACTACTCTATATGGGAACATGTGAAATGAAATGACTTTGAAAACCTTGGAATGATGAGTCATTCTATTGAAAGATTTTGAAGGTGAATGTGACTTGAATGACATGATGAATTTGATAAAAACTGATGATTGGGTTCGGATGAGATACCATTCCAATTTTACAAGTACCCCCACAATACCTGATTATGGGTAGGGCTTAACTGGAAGTTTATGTATTTTAGTATGGGTTCCCTCTAAACAAGCTTCATAGGGGTTAGGTCGAGGCTGCCTCCGTTGAAAGTGAAATGACGTGAAATGAGGTGAATGTCCGGCCCAAGCCCTGTGCAGTTCCCAGGTTGACAGTTTGTCTTCACTGGGAGGCCAAGCTCATGGGGAGAGGTGCCTATACTAGGATATGTAAGTGAAAGGTTATGGTTGATGATCCGCATACTGAGTATGATTATTCAGGGCTATCCCTGACGGATATAATCAAAAGTTGTGGCACAAGTGTACAACCTCTGCAGAGTGTAAACCTATTCGAATAGCCGTGTCCGCGGTTATGGACGGTTGGATGGCCATACTTTTCCGTTGTCAGATGTTTCCTAAAAAGGGAATGATGAATTGAAAGGTGTACTTGACTTGATCACAACTGAGTTGTGGGAATGACACTAATGTTCCCACTTGAGTTAGTTAGACAATGAAGAGTCTCTTACTAAAATTCTTATGAACTAAAATTGGCTTTATGCAAATAAACCTATAGCTTAGCACCCCCTTACTAAAATTAATAGTACTTACACTAGTATTAGTTTGCGAGTACTTTAAAGTACTCACGGCTGTGTCCCTGGCTATTCAAATGGCCAGACTATGAAGAGGAGCAACAGTATCAGGATGACGGACAGCAGGACGTCTACGATAACTAGGATCGTCTTCTAACGTCAAGCGTTGCATGTGGACTAGATGGACTACTACTACTTCGCTTCCGCTATGTGTTGTGTGTGTGTTGATATCTAGATCAAGTATTATTGTAAGTGTGGATCGTGTGATCTATTGTTGTAAGACGACTATGGTTTGTAATGAATGATGACTCTATAATATTCAACTGTTATGTCTCGCAAAAACAATCTTTCTGGGATTGCGATGTATGGCATAATAGGCACCTGGACTTAAAAATCCGGGTGTTGACAAGTTGGTATCAGAGCCATTGTTTGACCTTAGGAGACCCTAGTTAGAATGGACGTCTGAAAAACTTAGTTTCAAAAACAAATGAAGTGAGTATTTATGAAAACTTATTCACTCTTTTCTCTTTGAGACCTTTTACAAATGAGGAAGACATGCTTTACTTTTCCTTGTAATTCTACCTAAAATTTTGGCACACTTGCTCACTTCTCTAACTTACTCATCCAATTCCCTTTCAGATGGCGCTGCCCAACAACACCAAGTTTTACCAGTTGGGCAATGGTGGGAACTTGATCTTCGAGAGGGACTTAGACGCTTTTTCTGAGCATCTGCAGCGCCCCCACCCGGAGTTCTTCGGAACTCAAGTCAACGACCAGCCCGGAGGGGAACTACAGTGGGTTGTCGTCGCGGATCTGAGAGGCAAGATGGAGCCTCCCATGTCCGAGAGGATCCACTTCTCCATCCGGGAGAGCAACTGGCTGGACGGACTCACTCGTGCTCTGCAGGAAGCACTTGCCCGTCTGTGTGGGCAGCATGTGACTAAGCTTCATGGGACTCGCTTTGCTCACCTTGCAAGGCATGACTCCATTGGAGGACCCATGGCACTGTCACCCCACCCGGAGCTGAAGTATCACGTGGAGCACCTGGACTTTATGCTGCACGAGACCCAGAAGGAGCTGGACAACTCTCGTGTCTACGCCAACCAGACCCACCTCCACCTGTGCCAGCAGACTGATGCCATCAAGATGCTTGCGAAAGACTGCAAGTCACTCCGCCTGCAGCATGCCAAGAAGGACGCTACCATTGCGCGCCTCCGCGCGAAGATAGTGTCCTTGGAGGCAACTGTCACGGCCCAAGAGGACCAGCTGAGGGATCTGGAAGAAGAAGGAGAAGACATTCAGGGAGGAGCAGCCAACCTGAGTGATGACGATGACTTTGAAGAAGATGAGAACACTGATGTGGAAGACTATGAGTTCCTGGAGGCCGGAGAGGATGACTTCATCCCGATAGATGTGGATGATGAGTAGTAGTTGCACTTGATCACTTGAGTAGGTGTGAGTTTGTATCCAATCCCTTGTATCGTAGTGCGAGTAAAATGGTTCTTAAAACCATTTGGTGATAGTTTGTAATATGTGCTGTTTGAATGAATGAAGTGTGTTTGTGTTCAACATAACAAGAACTCAAGTTTTAAACTTTTTGAACTTACCCCAAAACAAGCCATAGAAAATTCCCTCTTATCTCATGATCTATCTCCATGTTCAGATGGCCCCTCCAACTCGCAACAACAGTCAAGATGTGATGATGCAACTCTTGCAAACACTGATGGCAGATCGAGAAGTCGAGAGAGCTGAAAGACAAGTCAATATCGCTGCACTGCAACAGATTGCTCACAACAACCAAGGCCATGGAAACCATGATCATCCTGGATCTAAACTCAAGAATTTCCAGAACACAAACCCTCCAATGTTCAGCAAGACTGAAGAACCTTTGGATGATGATGACTGGCTCCAGACAATGGAGAACAACTTGGAAGTTGCGGGAGTAGAAGCCGCAGAAAAAGTTCTGTTCGCCACCCATTACCTAGCAGGACCTGCCAGAGCCTGGTGGACAAGCACCCGTGCCATGATTGCGGGACAGATAATGACTTGGGCAGATTTCAAGCTCAAGTTCAGCAAGTATCACGTGCCCCCGGGTCTGATAAAGAAGATGAGGGATGAGTTCAGGGAACTCAAACAAGGCAGGATGTCCGTGGTGGAATACCGCGACAGGTTTCTCACTCTGTCAAGGTACGCCCCGGATGAGACCGACACCACTGAGAAAAGAAAGGAAAGATTCATGAACGGACTGCACGATGAGATGCAGACTGTGCTGGTCAACATTCCCTTTGCTGACTTAGAAGCCCTGGTGGACTCAGCCATCCAGATGGAGGGAAAGCTCCATCAAGCTAATGAGACCGGCAAACGCCGCATGATGCACTAGAGTGGGCCCAGCAATACCCCAAGGTATCGCCCCAGCTCAAGCGGAGGTTTTGCTCCGAGAAACAACAAGCCCCCGATGCAGATGTCACGTCCGAGTTTCCAGAATCGGAGTGGAGGACACCCAAGGCCAGGAGGCCACAACAACAACAACCACCATGTCAGCAACAACAACTTCAACCGTGCCCCAATGAGAGCCCTCGACAACCACAGCAACACCAACACTGCTCCAAGGACTGGGAGCAACGTTGTCCCCATCACCCCCAAGGACAAGTCAACTGTGACTTGTTATGAATGTGGAATTGTGGGCCACTACTCCAATGAGTGCCCCAAGAAGCTTGCCAAGACCACCCCCAACACCGCTGCACCTGCTCAGCAGCAACGCCGTGTCTCCGCCGGAAGGAAATTTACCCCAAACAACCCGAACAACCGCAGCGGCCTGATACGTCCAAAACGTATCTACTTTCCCGAACACTTTTGCTATTGTTTTGCCTCTAATTTGTGTATTTTGGATACAACTAACACGGACTAACGCTGTTTTCAGCAGAATTGCCCTGGTGTCTTATTTTTGTGCAGAAAATCAACTTTCAGGAAAATTCCCGGAAATAATTGCGAAGGGCCTATTTTTACAGAAGACACACGGAGCCAGAAGGGCAAGCCAGGGGGAGGCCCACGGCCTCCACACCATAGGCCGGCGCGGCCAAGAGGGGGGCGCGCCGCCATATGGTGAGGCCGCCTCGGCCAGCCCCCGACGCTCCCCTCTGGACTACTTAAAGCCCTTGACCTAAAAACGCGAGGGGGTTCGAGCACTTTTCCAGAAGACATCCAGAACTCCGCCGCCGTCGCGAAACCCAATCTCGGGACCAGAAACTCCGTTCTGGCACCCTGTCGGGACGGGAATTGGAGGAGATCATCGCCATCATCACCACCGACGCCTCTCCATCGACCATCCATGTTTCCCCCATCCATGTGTGAGTAATTCCCCCGCTGTAGGCTGAAGGGGATGGTAGGGATTGGATGAGATTGTTCATGTAATAGCCATAAGATTGTTAGGGCATAGTGCCTAGTATCCGTTGTTGGTACTTTTATGATATTGTTGCAACTTGTTATGCTTAATGCTTGTCACTAGGGCCCGAGTGCCATGATTTCAGATCTGAACATGTTATTGATTCATGATGATATTCATTGTTTTATGATCTTACATGCAAGTTGTATACACATATTGCTGTCCGGAACCCGAGGCCCCAAAGTGACAGAAATTGGGACAACCGGATGGGAAGGCTGTGATATGAGGATCACATGTGTTCACGGAGTGTTAATGCTTTGCTCCGGTACTCTATTAAACAGAGTACCTTAATTACCAGTAGTTTCCCTAGAGGCCCGGCTGCCACCGGCTGGTAGGACAAAAGATGTTGTGCAAGTTTCTCATTGCGAGCACGTACGACTATATACGGAACACATGCTTATGGTTGTTTAGTACTTGGATACTGTTTTATTATTATCTGCAAATGCCTTGTCTTGATTATTACATTAGTTATCTTATCCATGCAGCGCCCGTTCATCCATCCCTATGCCTACAGTATTTTAATCCTACTGTTTACTACAATCACTACTGCTGTCTTTATTACTCTGCTGCTTATATTTCACTACTGCTACTGCTATAAAACTGTTGCTACTGATAAATTCTTGCGAGCAAGTCTGTTTCCAGGTGCAGCTGAATTGACAACTCTGCTGTTAAGGCTTACAAATATTCTTTGGCTCCCCTTGTGTCGAATCAGTAAATTGGGTTTTACTTCCCTCGAAGACTGTTGCGATCCCCTATACTTGTGGGTCATCAAGACTATTTTCTAGCGTTGCCGGGGAGCATAGCTTTATTTGCAAGTTCACCTGGATAGATATTGTTCGCTGCAAATCCTCCATCATGGGTTGACGTGGGCATTACCCTTCGGGTAACCGATGTTGCCCTATCCTGTATTGACTAGCTGGAGGCCCATGAAAGCACTTGGAGGCAAGGCGGCCCAACCGGGTGGCGCACCAGAAGATTCCTTGGCAAGCAAGACAAGGGAGCAGCCGAACAAGGAAATATTAGATCTAAAATTACTGTAAACCTAGTCGTACTCGGTTGGACCTCTTGAGACCTGGCCTCCTATATAAAGGCCAGGAGAGGGGCTGCCGAGGGACACAATCAATCTTAGCAATCTTAGCCACCAGAAGCTTAGAGCTAGGTCATCTTAGCGATTAGCCATCTCGACGAGATCTCAGCCGAACTATTTGGCACCCCATTGTAACCCATTATCATCATAATCAAGAACAGACAGGCAGGACGTAAGGGTTTTACCTCATCGAGGGCCCCGAACCTGGGTAAATCGCTCTCCCCGCTTGTCTGTGAACCGATGTCTCGTGTCAGCTTGCAGGATTCCATCAACCCTAAGCCCCTATCGGAGGGCATTGCCGAGGAGCACCCTCGACAATTGGCGCCGTCTGTGGGAACCCTGTCGGCACAAGGCAGGACATCGGCGATACCAGTCACATCTGCAGCGTTCGTACTCGAGTCACCAACACCTCCAGATCCAAAAGACCCGATCCGCTGCGGATCCTTCGAGTTCGTACCACAACTCAAGGCGTCGCACTCGATTCCTGCAGAATCGTGCGACAACATGACCGCCACTTTTGGAGGCGTTCACTTCATCATCGACTCCGGAGGCTTTCTTCGCCTCCCCAGGACAAATACATCTGGTTCGAGGACCTCAGTTTCGACAAGTGACACGCTAGCAGCAACCTTGGAAATCCAGCCCAGAAACGTGCAAGGAGGCAGCCGAGGAAGTTTCGACCTCACAACGGGGCGAAAGAAAAGACGAAGGGACTTGCACCGTGGAGAGGAGGAACGTACAGCGCCTCACCCTCGCCAGTCCGAACGAGGACAGGAGGACATGCAACCGATCCACGGCCGCACCCGTTCACCATATCTATCGGCTACGGAGCAACTCGAGGCACCATGCTACCTTCACTCTTACATTGATCCGAAGGATGGACGAGAGAAATCCAGTCATCTGCTAAGGAACTGCCGACACTTCCTGGAGATTCGACAGTTCTGTGATGATCTTAGAGCCGAAGCTATATCAAGAGTTCACGCAATGGAGAAGAGGACAATGTCTTACAGCTATCCGCCGGAACCGTATGTACCAGAGCCATACGAACCAATGGAAAGAGACAAGTATGTGCCATCCGTAGCGTTCCCAGAGCCATGTGGACAGGTCAACATGATCCATAAAACCAGCTTTTCGAAGAGGGAAATCAAGAAATTCTCACGAGAAGTGAAGTACGCGGAAGTTGCTATGGTTGACACACCCGAATTCATCGATTGGTCGGAGCAAAGCATCTCCTTCGACAGGACAGACCACCCAAAGGCCGTCCCTAGGCCAGGTCATGCAGCCCTTGTCCTTGAGGCGCAAATCGGGGGGTACAATATGAGTAAAGTATTCATGGATGGAGGAAGTGGCTTGAACTTGTTGTTCGCTAACACAATGAAATCAATGGGTTTAACAGTCGACATGCTAAGAGAGTCCGATACGGGATTCCATGGCATCATACCGACTCGGCCCGCTTACTCTCTGGGCAAAACATCACTGGATGTAGTTTTTGGCACACCTAGCAATTTCAGGAAGGAGAAAATTGAGTTTGAGGTGGTCGACTAGGAATCTCAGTACCACGCCATCCTCGGCAGGCCCGCCTTTGACAAATTTATGGCCGTACCTCATTATGCGTACCTAAAACTGAAGATGCCAGGCAACAACAGGACCCCAATAACCGTTAATGGGAGCTTTGCTCGATCAGACACTTGCGATAGGGAGTTCCAGAAGATTGCCTCGAAATTCGGTGCCAAGGAAGAACTCAATGCAATCGACGCTGTCAAAAATCATACGCAACCACCAGCCGACAATCGAAACGGAAGATCCGATGAGTTTGACGCTGCAAAGGAAGCCAAGAAGCTGCAGGTGCATCCCACTGACCCGAAGAAAACGGTCAATACGTCGGCTGACCTTACAGTTGCATAGGAAGGCGCGCTCATCGAGTTCCTCCGTGAGCGCTGGGAGATATTTGCATGGGAACCATCCGACATGCCAGGTATCCCTAGGGAACTCGCTGAGCACGCCCTTAATGTTGACCCGACAGCCAAAACAGTGCAGGAATCAATGCGCCGATTTTCTGAACCAAAGAGGAGAGCAATCGGCGAGGAAGTCAATCGACTCCGTAAATCAGGATTCATTCGGGAGCTCAAGGAAGCTGAGTGGGTGGCCAACCCTGTCATGGTGCCCAAAAAGGACACCACCGCTCTGCGCATGTGTATCGATTACACCGGCCTCAACACACACTGCCCGAAAGACCACTTCCCGCTGCCTCGTATTGATCAGATAGTCGACTCCACAGCTGGATGCGATCGCCTCTCCTTCCTTGATGCATACTCCGGATATAATCAGATCAAGCTGAAGAAAGAAGACCAAGAGCTAACCGCGTTCATCACCCCACACGGCGTTTTCTGTTACAACGTCATGACCTTCGGGTTGAAAAACGCAGGAGCAACTTATCAACGTTGCATGCAGGCTTGCCTTGGAGAGCAGATCGGAAGGAACATTGAAGTTTACATCGACGACATCGTGGTGAAGACGAAGCACGGTGCCACTCTCATCGATGATTTGCGGGAAACTTTCGACAACTTAGACAAGTATAAAATCAAGTTGAATCCCAAAAAATGTTTCTTTGGAGTGCCAAGGGGACAAGTACTCGGGTACTTCATCTCAGCCAGGGGGATTGAAGCCAATCCTTTGAAGATCAAAGCTATTCTCGATATGGAGCCGCCAAAGAATTTGCACCAAGTGCAGCAATTGGTAGGACGATTAGCAGCGCTCAGCAGATTCATCACCAAGCTAGGGGAAAAAGCTTTGCCCTTCTACAATTTGATGAAAAAATCAGAAAAGTTCGAGTGGACAAGGGAGGCGCAGGAATCCTTCGACAATCTGAAGAAAATCCTATCGACATCTCCAGTCCTTGTGACCCCCCGTGAGAAAGAAACACTGCTTATGTATATAGCTGCAACAGCCCAAGTCTTTAGCAGCGTCTTGGTCGTCGAACAAGAAGAACCAGGGAGAGTTCATGGCGTGCATAGCCCTGTTTATTATCTCAGTGAAGTGCTCACACCTGCAAGACAGAGGTACCCCCATCATCAGAAGCTGGCATACGCAGTGTGGAGGTCAGCTCGCAAGTTACGGCACTACTTCACACAACACCCGATTATCATCGTGAGCGAAGCACCACTGAAGAACATAATGACTAATCCAGAGGCCACAGGTCGAGTGTCTCAATGGGCTATCGAGATAGCACCACACGACATAACCTACGTCAATCGAACAGCAATAAAATCCCAAATCCTCCCAGATTTCGTGGCAGATTGGGTCCAATCACAGACACCAACAGCACCCGACATGTCGGGGTCATGGATAATGTACTTCGACGGGTCGAAACGGAGCACAGGTGCAGGAGCAGGAGTGGTGTTGATATCACCGCAGGGAGATAAGATGAAGTACATACTACGTATGAATTTTTCCCCGCCGACGAACAATGAAGCATAATACGAAGCACTGCTGCACGGAATAAAGATGGCAAAGGCATGCGGGGCAACTCTCCTAGAAATCTATGGAGACTCAAACCTGGTGGTGCAGCAGTCGATTAACCTGTGTGACGCAGTCAGCGACAACATGATTGCCTATCGACAGCTGTATCAAAATATGGAAGCCAAATTCGAAGGATGCGAGCTCAAACATATCGGCAGAGCCAGCAATGAGGAAGCCGACACTTTGGCAAACATCGGGTCCATGTGCGCCCCCATTCCAGACGGAGTGTTTTACGAAGTGATCACTCAGCGATCAATAAAAGAGAAGACGTCGGCACCTCCAAAACCATCGGCTGATGAATCGGAGGCGAGCTCGCAGCAAGCTGCCGAAGAATCTCCAACTCCTCCTGCTGAACAAGTCCTCCTCCTCGAGCCACTATGGACCAAGATGTTCCTAGCGTATTTAACGAAGCAGGAGTTACCAGAGGATCCAGTAGAAGCGAGGCGAATCGTTAGACGATCGAAAGCCTTCACCATAGTAAACGGCGAACTTTACAAGCGCAGCATTTCTGGTATCTTCCAAAGATGCATTGCCATTGACGATGGAAGAGCACTGCTGCGCGAGATACACGAAGGAACTTGCGGACATCACGCAGGAAGCAGGGCCCTTGTGGTGAAGGCCTTCAGGGCGGGATTTTACTGGCCAACAGCAGCATCGGATGCTCGAGATCTAGTCATGAAGTGCGACCCCTGCCAGCGATTTTCACCAAAACCGCACGCCCCTGTGACAGACCTAATGACAATACCTCTGGCATGGCCATTCGCTCAATGGGGACTCGACCAAGTTGGACCGCTGCCAAGATCATCGCCTGGAGGACACACATACCTATTGGTCGCAGTCGACAAGTTCACAAAGTGGATCGAAGCAGTACCGGTACGAAACCAGAAAGCAAAAACAGCAGTCCAATTCTTCAGGCGAATAACATGTCGATTTGGCATGCCACACAGTATCGTCACAGACAACGGAACTAACTTTGATTCCAAAGAGTTTCGAAAATTTTGTGATGACGGAGGAATTAAATTGAAATTTGCATCAGTGGCTCACCCACAGACCAACGGCCAGGTGGAAAGGATCAACGGTCTAATAGGGGATGGCCTCAAGAAACGCCTTACGGGTGCGGCCGGAGCTTGGGTCGAGGAGCTACCATCTGTACTTTGGAGCTTGCGGACCACACCTAACAGGTCGACTCAATACACCCCGTTCTTCTTGGTACATGGAGCCGAAGCAGTCTTGCCAGCCGACGTTCGGTTCGAAGCTCCCCGAGTGACAGCATACACAGAGTCCTCTTCCAACGTCGCATTGCAGGACGCTGTAGACCTCCTTGACGAAGCTCGAGACATCGCTTTGGCCAGAACTACGGTGTACCAGCAAGCGTTGAGGAATTATCATAGCCGACGAATACGGAACCGAAGCTTTAGTGTTGGGGATATGGTACTTCGGCTGAAGCAAGAGAGACCCTCGAAACTCGAGTCTCCATGGGAAGGACCCTACATCGTCACTGAAGTGATACCAGGAGGAGCATACAGGCTCAAAAACCCAACTTCGGGAAAAGATGTTGGGAATCCATGGAACATTGCACATCTGCGACGGTTCTATACATAGGACGCGATTGCTTTTTATTATTCGGCAGCCTTTAAGGTTGCTTTTATGTTATGAATAAAGTTTTAATCAGGTTTTCTACCTTTTTTCTCAATTCAGGCCCTACCACCTGAACAGGTCGACTGCGGCCCCTACCTTTGGCTCTTACTCCCATCGGGAGCGTTGGCCTAGAAAACACGCTTACACAGTGTCATTAATTAAATACTCTCAACGAGAGCTAAGATTAGTGACACACAAAAACAACCAATCCAAGCCTCGAGAAAATACGCGAGTGCTGCAGTCGATGGTTACATTATCACAACATAAGGCTCAAGCCGGTGCACCGCGTGACGAAGCCAAGCGTCTAATTCCCTCGACTAAGTCGACAGGCTCGCTTTCATAAAACTTACATATCGACTTCGCAATGACATTGCAAAAATTCAACGAAGTCGTCGAGAGAGCAGGTTGAACTGATCACTCAGTCGCCCTCGACAATAAAGTATCAATCAAACTAACATAGCGTGCACGTACGCAGTAAATTTGTACGAAACAATCTTATGCAGGTATAAGGTTATTACATTCATGATCGGGCTCCCTGGTCCCAGTGGGCCTTCAGATCCTTGTCAAGGCATGACTCCATCCGAGAAACAATGGTATAAGCAGGACCTCTAGCAACATCATAATATTGGCCCAAACTCCTCTCAGTGTTTGCTACGGCTCTCAAGTCTAAAGACGGATGGCACGCCAATATTGAAGCAAAGGCAAGCTCAGCACCAGCCAGGAGTTCTTTCCGCACCAACTGTCGAATCCTTTCGGGAGACTTGAATCGGGTGAACAGGGCAGATAAAGTTTCGGGTGCTTGGTCCAGAGGGAACAAGGTCCTCCAACCCATCGTGAGATGAGCGTGGAACTTATCAAAGTAATAATGCACCTTCTCCACCAGGTACTCAAACTTCGCCATGATAACAGCCTTCGGACGATGCAGCCATAAATCGTGCTTCGGGTGCGCAACATCAGTTGTATCTGAAGCTACGACTGGAAAGGAATGAATATTAGTTAAAATAACATTCAAGTTGCGTCAGGAATCAGAAGATGGGCTAATACTTACAGCCCAAACTTTCGGTAGCAACATGAAGACCATCGAGAGCGTACTGTTCGATAGCAGTCGCTATCTCCTCCTTTTTCTTCACCAAGGCTGCCATCGCGCGAAGAGAAGTGATGTCTTTATTTAGACAAGACACTTGGTCACGTAAGCGGCGAACAAGGTCCGATTCATCATTACTCGAAGGGTTTGGAAAAAGCTCGGCATGGGAAGAAGATGAAGGAATCTGCAGTACAGTCCCAGTTCAGACCAGTATTAACATAAAAACTCCCATCGGGAGCACTTGGCATGTATATTACATTCAAAAGATGGTTCGAATTGGCAACAGAACCGAAACAACAAAGGTCTAATCAAATTGAAAGCGGTCTTATTTACAATAAGTCAAGCAAAAGTTCAAGGGATCGCCGACGATGAGCCAGGGGCAGCTTCAGGAATAGGCTTGGCTTGTGCTCCATCTACCAACTTCAAGAGTTGATTGGCACATACCACCGCCGATCGTTTGAAGGGTTCAAGGTCGACTGGGCGATTATCATCGTCCACAGGCAACGCCTTGGACAATTTCTCTAATTTAGACCCCATCCCATGGCCCATAAGAAGCTGGAAAGTAAGAACCGCCCCAAATAAGCGGTTACGGCGTTTCAATACCTCCACAGGCTCGGAAGGATCAACAAGGAAAGCATCCGCCATCTCGTCGAGAGTCTTGTCCTGCTTCATCTTCGGGAAAATCATCGAGTATAGCCTCGACAACGCTCCTTTGGTCTTTTGCAGAAGTCCAAGGACTTGGACATTAGACTCAGTGGCAAGCGACAAGGCATCGGCTGTAGAATCCTCTCGAAGCTGATGACGTCGAGTGACAGTTATGTTGGCGGCCTCTGAAAGAAAGACAGATCAGTAACCAGTAAAGAAACACCAAGAACCGAAAACTATGTGTCATGGATTTTGACCTAACAAGTCCTTGATGGATTCACGGAGGACGCCTTCCTTCTTGTCGGTCGCAACCGCTGCCGCACGCCTGGCATCTTGTTCATCCTTCATCTGCCGCTTCAGCTTCTTCAACTCCTCTTTCAGCAAGGCATTTTCATTCTTGGCGTCGGTGGCAAGCCTGTTGGCTTCGAGCACCTGATCAGCCGAAGATCTGACAGTCTTTCGAAGTTGGGAGTTTTCAGCTTCTAGTCGGGTGAACTGTTCGGCGAAATCCACCACAGCATCGACTGTGGCGTAAATCGGCTGCAGTAAAGAAAATTAAGAAGACTCAGTCGACAGAAACTCAGCAAAGCAAGGCAGACTGAATACTTACGTGATCGCGACTAGCCGACGAAGTGGGAGCGTCGCCAGGAGGAATAACTTTCGACACCGGAATCTTCTCTACAACCGTTCGTGAGGGGGGTGTCGACTTGGCGGGAGAGGGATTTGATTCCTTAGCTGATGTCGTCCTCCCAGAGGTTAATTTGGCCCTCTTCGCGAGAGGAACTTCGTCATCATCATCATCGGAGCTACTTAAGAAGAATGCACAGTTAGCATACAAAGCGATAGGAAAAAAGTCAGGAAAAGGGTATAGATGCTCACAGGTCCAAATCATCTTCGCCTGCGAAGAAACTTGTTGAACTCTTGTTGGCAGGAGGAGGCGAAGCAGTTCCACCGGCATCATTATCTCCTCCACTAGGACTTGATTCAGCCGTTGTAATAAAATCATCATGCACCTGCTTACGTCTCCTGCTCCTGATGAAGGTGTCATCCTCGGTAGCTTCTTCCTCTTGGACATTGCTGTCTTCGAGGGCATGCTGGGCATCCTTGATGTCTACGTGTGCTTCTATTCTTGAAGACAGTGTTGGGCCTCCAAGAGCAGAGGTTCGTAGAACAGCAGCAAGTTTCCCTTAAGTGGATCACCCAAGGTTTATCGAACTCAGGGAGGAAGAGGTCAAAGATATCCCTCTCAAGCAACCCTGCAATCACGATACAAGAAGTCTCTTGTGTCCCAAACACACCTAATACACTTGTCAGATGTATAGGTGCACTAGTTCGGCGAAGAGATAGTGAAATACAAGTGGTATGAATGAATATGAGCAGTAGTAACGGCGCCAGAAAAGTGCTTGCTGGTGTGCGGTTGATGGTAGTAATATTGCGGAAAGTAAACATGCAGTAGAACAGTAAACAAGCGGTGTTTGCAGTATTGGAAACAAGGCCTAGGGATCATACTTTCACTAGTGGACACTCTCAACATTGATCACATAAATAAATAAGTTCTCTTCCTTTGTGCTACATATACTCTTGTTTGATAATAAACACAAGAGCACCTCAATGCCGGAGTTAACAAGCTCCACAACATTCGGCATTCATATTTAAGTAACCTTAGAGCATAATAGATCTTTGCAATTTAAACCGAGTACTAACATAGCATACACACTGTCACCTTTACACTATGAAGGGGGAATAGATCACATCAATACTATCATAGCAATAATTAACTCCATAACCTACAAGAGATTATGATCATAACCTACGCCAAGAACTACACGATGCACACACTGTCACCATTACACCGTGAAGGAGGAATAGACTAGTTTAATAACATCACATGAGTAGCACATAGACTAATAGTGATACAAAGCTCATCATATGGATCTCAATCATGCAAAGCAATTCATGAGATCATTGTATTGGG
Source organism: Lolium rigidum (assembly GCF_022539505.1). Lineage (NCBI taxonomy): Eukaryota > Viridiplantae > Streptophyta > Magnoliopsida > Poales > Poaceae > Lolium > Lolium rigidum. Next base: position 190,175,519 of record NC_061513.1, on the reverse strand, counting down.
GTACAGAGAGAGAGATTAACCACATAGCTACCAGTAGAGCCCTCAGCCCCGGGGGAGAACTACTCCCTCCTCATCATGGGAGACATCGGCGGCGATGAAGATGGCGGTGGTGTCGATGGAGGAGCCTTCCGGGGGCACTTCCCCGTCCCGGCGGTGTGCCGGAACAGAGACTCCTGTCCCCCAGATCTTGGCTTCGCGATGGTGGCGGCTCTGGAAGGTTTCTCGTACCGTGGCTTTTCCGTATCGAAGATTTAGGTCAGGGACCTTTAAATAAGCTAAGAGGCTGAGTCGGAGGGGGTACGGAGCCGCCACACAATAGGGGGGCGTGGGCCCTAGCCTGGCCGCGCCAGCCCCATGTGTGGGCCCCCTGTGGCTCTCCTCTGGTGGCTCTCGGGTGTTCTGGAAGCTTCGTGGAATTCTAAGATGCTGGGCGTTGATTTCGTCCAATTCCGAGAATATTTCCTTACTAGGATTTCTGAAACCAAAAATAGCAGAAAACAGGAACTGGCACTTCGGCATCTCGTCAATAGGTTAGTTCCGGAAAACGCATCAAAACGATATAAAGTGTGAACAAAACATGTAGGTATTGTCATAAAACTAGAATGGAACATAAGAAATTATAGATACGTTTGAGACGTATCAAGCATCCCCAAGCTTAGTTCCTACTCGCCCTCGAGTAGGTAAACGATAACAAGGATAATTTCTGAAGTGACATGCTACCAACATAATCTTGATCAACATTATTGTAAAGCATATGAGATGAATGCAACGATTCAAAGCAATGATGAAGACAATGAGTAAACAACTGAATCATATAGCAAAGACTTTTCATGAATAATACTTTCAAGACAAGCATCAATAAGACTTGCATAACAGTTAACTCATAAGCAATAAATTCTTAGTAGAAGGCATTAAAGCAACACAAAGGATGATTAAGTTTCAGCAATTGCTTTCAACTTGTAACATGTATATCTCATGGATAGTTGTCAACATAAAGCAATATAACAAGTTCAATAGGTAAACATGTAAGAATCAATGCACACAGTTTACACAAGTGTTTGCTTCTAAGATAGAAAGAATAGGTAAACTGACTCAACAATAAAGTAGAAGAAAGGCCCTTCGCAGAGGGAAGCATGGATTACTATTTTTGTGCTAGAGCTTTTATTTTGAAAACAGGAAACAATTTTGTCAACGGTAGTAATAAAGCATATGCGTTATGTATAAGATATCCTATAAGTTGCAAGCCTCATGCATAGTATACCAATAGTGCCCGCACCTTGTCCTAATTATCTTGGATTAACATGGATTATCATTGCATAGCATATGTTTCAACCAAGTGTCACAAAGGGGTACCTCTATGCCGCCTGTACAAGGGTCTAAGGAGAAGGTTCGCATTGGATTTCTCGCTTTTGATCATTCTCAACTTAGACACCCATACCGGGACAACATAGACAACGAGATAATGGACTCCTCTTTTAATGCTTAAGCATTCAACAACGGATAATATTCTCATAAGAGATTGAGGTTTTGTGTCCAAACTGAAACTTCCACCATGATTCATGGCTTTAGTTAGCGGCCCAATGTTCTTCTCTAACAATATGCATACTCAAACCATTTGATCATGAAAATCTCCCTTACTTCAGACAAGACGAACATGCATAGCAACTCACATGATATTCAACAAAGGTAAAAGTTGATGGCGTCCCCAGAAACATGGTTACCGCTCAACAAGCAACTTATAAGAAATAACACACATAGCAACATATTCAATACCACAATAGTTTTTAAGGCTATTTTCCCATGAGCTATGTATTGTAAAGACAAAGAATAGAATTTTAAAGGTAGCACTCAAGTAATGTACTTTGGAATGGCAGAAAAATACCATGTAGTAGGTAGGTATGGTGGACACAAATGGCATAGTTTATGGCTCAAGGATTTTGGATGCACGAGAAGAATTCCTCTCAATACAAGGCTAGGCTAGCAAGGTTGTTTGAAGCAAACTCAAGTATAAAACGGTGCAGCAAGACTCACATATAAACATATTGTAAGCATTATAAGACTTTACATCGTCTCCTTGTTGTTCAAACACCTCAACCGAGAAAATATCTAGACTTAGAGAGACCAATCATGCAAACCAAATTTTAACAAGCTCTATGTAGTTCTTCATTAATAGGTGCAAAGTACATGATGCAAGAGCTTAAACATGATCTATATGAGCACAACAATTGCCAAGTATCAAATTATTCAAGACATTATACCAATTACCACATGCAGCATTTTCTGTTTCCAACCATATAACAATGAACGAAGAAGTTTCAACCTTCGCCATGAACATTAAAAGCTAAGAACACATGTGTTCATACGAACCAGCGGAGCGTGTCTCTCTCCCACACAAGGATTTATTCAGAGAATGAAAATAACAAAACGAAAATAAAAGCACACAGACGCTCCAAGTAAAGTGCATAAGATGTGACCGAATAAAAATATAGTTTCAAGAGAAGAAACCCGATAAATTGTCGATGAAGAAGGGGATGCCTTGGGCATCCCCAAGCTTAGACGCTTGGGTCTTCTTGAAATATGCAGGGATGAACCAAGGGGGCATCCCCAAGCTTAGACTCTTCACTCTTCTTGATCATAGTATATCATCCTCCTCTCTTGACCCTTGAAAACTTCCTCCACACCAAACTCAAAACAAACTCATTAGAGGGTTAGTGCATAATCAAAATTTCACATGTTCAGAGGTGACACAATCATTCTTAACACTTCTGGACAGTTCTCAAGCTACTGGAAGTTAATTGAACAAAGAAATCCATCAAACATAGCAAAAGAAGCAATGCGAAATAAAAGGCAGAATCTGTCAAAACAGAACAGTACGTAAAGACGAATTTTACAGAGGCACTTAACTTGCTCAGATGAAAATGCTCAAATTGAATGAAAGTTGCGTACATATCTGAGGATCACGCACGTAAATTTGCAGATTTTTCTGAGTTACCTACAGAGAACCCTGCCCAAATTCGTGACAGACAGAAATCTGTTTCTGCGCAGAAATCCAAATCTAGTATGAACCTTGCTATCAAAGACTTTACTTGGCAAAAAAAACATGATAAGGAGAGGTTGCTACAGTAGTAACAACTTTCAAGATTCAAATATAAAACAAAAATGCTGTAGTAAAATAAACACATGGGTTATCTCCCAAGAAGTTATTTCTTTATAGCCATTAAGATGGGCTCAGCAATTTTAATGATGCACTCGCAAGAAATAAGAGTTGAAGCAAAAGAGAGCATCAAGAAGCAAATTCAAAGCACATTTAAGCCTGACCCACTTCCTATGAAAAGGAATCTTGTAAATAAACAAATTCATGAAGTATAATGCAACAAGCATAGAAAGATAAAACAAGTGCAGCTTCAAGATTTTCAGCAAAAGAGAGGTGTTTTAGCAACATGAAAATTTCTACAACCATATTTTCCTCTCTCATAATAACTTTCAGAGGCATCATGAACAAACTCAACAATATAAGTATCACATAAAGCATTCTTATTCACATGCATAAAATTATCATTACTCTCCACATAAGCATAATCAATTTATTAGTTGTAGTGGGAGCAAATTCAACAAAGTAGCTATCATTATTATTCTCATCAAGTGTAGGAGGCATATTATAATCATAATAAAATTTACTCTCCATAGTAGGCGGCACCAAAATACCACTATCATTATAATCATCATAAATAGGAGGCATATCATAATCAACATAAACTTTCTCCTCAATACCCGGAGGACTAAAGAGATCATTTTCATCAAAACCGACCTCCCCAAGCTTAAATTCTTCCATAGCATTAACAACAATGGTGTTCAAAGCATTCATACTAATAACATTCCTATTATCATGCATAAGTTCCATGGGTTTTTTAATTTTCTCTTCAAACACATCATGTCCTAATTCAAGATAAAGTTCATAAAGATCTCTCATTTTGTTGTTGTCTTCCATTAAGCCTTACTAGTGTAAAACAAGAAACAAAAGATGCAATTGCAGGATCTAAAGGAAATAGCTTCGAGCACTCACAACGGCAACAGAAAATAACTTAGTTACCTAGGACCGGTGTCGGGGGGAAGACCCCGGGTAGGGCAATGGACGCGGAGCAACCGGCTAGAGGTTGGCCGGCTCGCGGCAAAGGCCGGCTGAGGAGCGGCCGGCTGGAGCCGTGGCCGGCTGCCTCGGAAGCCGGCTGGCTCTAAGTCCTAGTCGGCCTGGCTACGGCCATCTGCGCTGTGGCTAGGCCGGCTTCTACAAGCCATATCCGACTGGGGTCTATACCTCGGACCGACTCGAGGCTGGCGAGTCTTGCATGAGAAGGAACTGGGTAGGTGGTCCGGGTTCAAAGGTCCACGCTGACCTCACTTACCGTAAAGCACGGGGCACTGTAGAGCAACAGTGCCCCGCGGCAGACAGGCCATCATCGCCTACGACGGTCCGTACCGGCTACAGGACATGATGGCGACAGGGACATCTCCTTGCCATGCCGCTGACTCCCTCTGGCTGACGGGACAGGCCACTACGCCTCAACGGCTCCGTGACGTCAACGCCTCGGGAAGGAGCGGAAGTCGGAGCCGGCCAAGCCGGCCAGTAGACCATAGGGACTTCTATGTAAAGTGCCAGCGCCTATATAAGCTGGGCTACCCCCCTCGTGCGGGGGACGATCGATCATTCTTACTTCACTCTAGACTTAGCGCTGCCCTGTGAGAGAGACCTTCGTCTACCTTAGCCTCCCAAAGCAGCCGGATACAGCTCTAGGAGCACCATTGTACTGTGATATCATCATATACACTCATAGCAGGAGTAGAGGTGTTACCTCCATCGGAGGGCCTCGAACCTGGGTACGTCGCCATGTCGCTCGTGCCCATACCCGCATCCGGATACCGCCGTGAGACCACTAGGAACCACTTCGATTAGCCACCCCATGGCATATGCCGTGACGATACCACGACATTTGGCTCCCACCGTGGAGCCTTCAGCGTCCGCGGCCGGTGTCTTCATCCGGACGGGCCTCACCACCACCACCGGCGAGCGGGTCGCTTCAGGCTTGATCTGGAGATTCGGCTCCCTCGACTGCATCAGCGACAACGCTGGCTGCTTCGCCGACCGGCCATTTCCTGCCGGCGGCAACGTCATCAGCTTCGGCGGCTTCGACGTCTACGTCGCCACCGTCGCACCACCGCGCTATCCGCGCCAGATCCTGCGCTGCGCAAGCCCTCCCCCTGGAGCCGGCGCCAGCCTCACCACCGCCGGCCCCTGTGTCATGCACGAGGTCATGGCAGCCGGCGACAAGCAGCCCACCAAGTCCACGCGCGTCCGCGGCCCCGACCTGGAGCGCAACGTCGGCGGGCATGCATCCGCATCAGGCGCAAAGCCGCCACCACCACCATCCCGGCTGGAAGAAGTCCGGGCAAAGCTGAGCACTCCGCTCACAACAGGCGCAGGCGCCGACGCCGCCACCGTCGAGGCGGACCTGGAGGCGCACCGCGTGCTCCTCCTCAAGCAGACCGAGGAGCTGGCTGCTGCTAAGCGCCAGTGGGAGATCACCCAGCGCGAGTACAACCGCGCCCACGGCCTCACCCCAGGCGGCGACAACCCCAGCCGAGCCGGCCAGATCCGCCGCAGAGGCCGCGACCTAGGCGCCGAGATCGACCGCGACGGCGCGGACGCGCCGGCTCCGTCAATGGAGCTGCCCCTCTACAACACCCCCGACAAGAACATGCTCACGGCCGAAGCCGCTGCAGAAGAGTTGCACCGCCTCGAAGGCGAAGAGCTACGCCGCCAAACTATGCGGGTGGCCGAGTTGCTGAAGGCTGCCAACCGGCAGTCGAAAGACCCCAGGTACGCCCAAGATCCTAGAGCTTATCACGCTCGTGGTGCCGCAGGCAACGCCAGGGACACGGCCGAGTCCATCTCTCCAGCGCCAAGCCGGCGCAACGACTCCCGCGCCACGCACGCGAGCTCAAGCCGGCCGAGCCGCCAGCCAGGCGGCGGCAGCAGCCGCAGCCGGGCCCCACCAAGCCGGAACCAGGAGCAAGACTCCGAGCCTCGACGCCCACACCGGCCGGCTCCAGAAGCCAGCGGCGCCCGCCAGCCGGCCCACTCCCGGCTGGGCCCGCGCATCGAGCCAACCAACGCTCGGGACCGCCTCGACCGGCTGGTTCAATCCCGCATCGCGGAAGAAGAAGGGCCAGCCGGCCCAAAGTGTTTCGGGCCGCGGATCCTCAACAAGCCCATGGTCGACGGCTTCCAGCTCCCGCGCAACACCCCCAAGTATGACGGCACCGCCAAGCCGGAAGACTGGCTGCTGGACTACTCCACCGCAGTCGGCATCGCCAAAGGCAACAAACGCTGTGCTGTGCGCTACTCCCCCTCATGCTGCTCGGCTCCGCCCGCACATGGCTCAACAACCTGCCAGCCGGCAGCATAAACGGCTGGCTGGATTTCGAAGCCGCCTTCATCAGCAACTTCACCGGCACCTACCGCCGGCCGGGTCGGCCCCAACAGCTGGAAATGTGCAAGCAGGGCCCGGACGAGACGGATCGCGCGTACCTGACGCGTTGGTGCGAAATGCGCAACTCCTACGAGGGCGTGCACGAGATGCAAGCCATCAGCTTCTTCATGGGAGGCTGCCGGCCCAACACCATGCTGTGGCACAAGCTGCGCCGCAGCGAGCCCAAGTCGATGGCCGCCTTGATGGTCATCGCAGACAAGTACGCGCTGGCTGAGGAAGCCGGCAAGGCGCCGGCTGAGATTTCACCGGCCCCCGCCAGGAGGGACAACAACAACAAGCCGGCCGAGGGTGGCTCGCATGGCAGCCGGCGGGACAACTACCGCGGCAAGCGGCACAGCGACCAGCCAGACCGCCGGTACGGCTCCGCCCATGTGGCAGCCGTGTCAGACCACGCGGCGGCTGGCGGAAGCCGGCGCCAGAAGCAAACAGACCGGCCCTGGAAGCCGAAGTACACCTTCGAGCAGATGCTCGACTCGCCGTGCAAGTACCACAACGGCAAGAACCCCTCCAACCACACCACCCGCGACTGCCACTTCATGAAGCGGCTGACAAGCGACGAACCCCTCCCGCCCCCACCACCGCCTCCTCCAGCCGGCGGGCCGGGTGGCCAAGCCGGCGCAGAGAATGCCAACCTCGAGCACCACGAGGCTAACCAAGTGCAACATGGCCGCTACCTGGCCAAGGATGCCGCCTACATCATCTTCACCTCCGAGCCCGAGGACAAGACGAGCCAGCAGAGCCGTTCCCTCGAGGTCAACGCGATCATCCCACCGGTCCCCCAGTACCTAAACTGGTCAGAGCAGGCCATCACATTCGATCGCCGCGACACACCGGCTGTCCTGCCAAAGCCGGGAAGCTACGCCATGGTCCTCGACCCCACCATCGGCACGACTCGGCGCAGCGTGCGCTTCTCGCGCGTCCTCATCGATGGGGGCAGCAGCATCAACATCCTCTACCGCGACACCGCCCGCAAGCTAGGCATCCAAGAAGCCGAGCTGCGTCCCACCCCCACCGTCTTCCATGGCATCGTGCCGGGCCACCGCTGCCAGCCGATCGGCCGGATCACGCTGGAGGTGATGTTCGGGAAGCCGGATCACTTCCGCACCGAAAGGATCGAGTTCGAGGTTGTGGACCTCGTGAGTCCCTACCACGCGCTCCTGGGCAGGCCAGCCCTGACCAAGTTCATGGCGGTGCCCCACTACGGGTACCTGAAGATGAAGCTGCCTGGCCCTAAAGGGGTCATCACAGTAGCCGGCGACTATCGCCGCTCCATGGACTGCGCCACGCAGAGCTCCAAGATGGCCCAGACGTTGGTCATCGCCACCGAGAAACAGCTCATCCACGACGCCGTCGCCCTGGCTAAGGCCGCGCAGGCGGACATGCCGGCTGTGGGCAACCCGGCTAGGACGACTCACTTCCAGCCGGCCGACAACACCAAGAAGATCCTGCTCGACCCGGCGCAGCCGGACAAGTTCATCACCATCGGTGCCGGCTTGAGCAGGAAATAGGAAAGCGAGCTCACCAGCTTCCTCCGTGAGAATCGGGACATCTTCGCATGGTCTCCAAGGGACATGCCGGGTGTGCCGAGGGACTTGGCTGAGCACCACCTCCACGTCAGGCCTGAAGCCAAGCCGGTGAAGCAGCCCCTCAGGCGCTTCGCCGAAGAAAGAAGGAAAGCCATCGGTGAAGAAATCGCCCGGCTCCTCGCAGCCGGCTTCATCATGGAAGTGCTACACCCGGACTGGTTAGCAAACCCATTCCTGGTTTTGAAGAAGAACGGCTCCTGGCGCATGTGTATCGACTACACCAGCCTCAACAAGGCGTGCCCGAAGGACCCCTTCCCCCTGCCACGCATAGATCAAGTTATAGACTCGACTGCCGGCTGTGAACTGTTGTCTTTTCTAGATGCCTATTCAGGCTACCACCAGATTTCTTTGAATCCGGCTGATCAAATAAAGACTTCATTCATTACCCCGTATGGGGCTTACTGCTACACGACTATGCCATTCGGCTTGAAAAACGCAGGCGCCACCTACCAAAGGTGCATGCAAAAGTGTTTGCAGGATCAAATCGGCAGAAATGTTCACGCATATGTGGATGATGTCGTTGTAAAAACCAAGGAGATGCCTACCCTCCTTGATGACCTGAGAGAAACCTTCACCAATCTGCGAAGATTCCGGATGAAGCTCAACCCGGCCAAGTGCACGTTCGGCGTGCCAGCCGGCCAACTCCTGGGCTACCTCGTCTCTCAGCGAGGAATCGAAGCCAACCCGGAGAAGATCAGTGCCATTGAGAAGATGGAACTGCCGTAGTGCCTCAAGGACGTCCAGAAGTTCACCAGATGCCTGGCCTCCTTGAGCCGCTTCGTCGCCCGGCCGGGAGAGAAGGCACCGCCCTTGTACCGCTTGTCTGAAGAAATCGGACAAATTCGTCTCGGTCACCGCAGGCGGATGAAGCCTTCCGTGACTTAAAGCGCGTGCTCTCAACCGCGCCCATCCTCGCATCGCCGGCTTCAATGGAGCCGATGCTGTTGTACATCGCTGCCACCAATCGTGTGGTTAGCGTCGTCCTGGTGGTGGAACGCAAGGAAGCCAGCAAGGAAGCCGGCAAGGAGCAGTCGGTCCAGCGCCCAGTCTACTACCTTAGCGAAGTGCTGTCCCAGTCGAAGCAAAACTATCCCCACTACCAGAAGGTCACCTACGGCGTATACATGGCGGCCAAGAAGCTCAAGCACTACTTCCAGGAGCACCCCATCAAGGTGGTGGCCACAGCACCCTTGGCGGAAATGATTGGCAGCAAGGACGCCAATGGCCGGGTCGCCAAGTGGGCCCTAGAGCTAGCCGCCCACACCATCATCTACGAGCCGCGCACTGCCATCAAGTCGCAGATCCTCGCGGACTTCTTCGTCGACTGGGCCGAGATGCAATACCTGCCGCCTGTGCCTGACTCCACGCACTGGAAGCTGCACTTCGACGGCTCGAAGATGCAAAACGGCTTGGGAGCCGGCATCGTCGTCACCTCCCCCAAGGGAGATCGGCTGGACTACGTCCTGCAGATCCACTTCGCCGCATCCAACAATGTGGCGGAGTACGAGGCGCTCATTCATGGGCTGAAGCTGGCCAAGGAGATAGGCGTGCGTCGCATCCTCTGCTTTGGCGACTCCAACTTGGTTATACAGCAAGCATCGGGCGATTGGGACGCGAAGGACGCCAACATGGCCTCATACCGCTTCCACGTCCAGCAGCTATCCGGCTTCTTCGACGGCTGTGAATTCCATCATGTGCCGCGAGCAAACAACGAGGCGGCAGACGCCCTATCCAAGATTGGCTCAACCCGGCAAGCTATTCCGCCGGGCGTTGCCTTGGCGGTTCTCAAGAAACCGTCCATCATACCGTCACCGGACTCGGATTCCATATTCGTGCCGGCTGACCCAGGGGCTTCTCAGCCGAACCCGGGGGCTTCATCGCCCAAGTCGGGGGCTTATCAGCCGAACCCGCCGGCTCCACAGCCGAACCCGGGGGCTTCTCAGTCCAACGCGGGGGCTTCTCAGCCAAACTCGGGGGCTTCTCAGCCGAACCCGCCGGCTTCACAGCCGAACCCGTCGACCATGCAGTCGAAGCCGGAAGCTCCGAAGATGGAGGCCTTGGTGGTCAGCGTATTTGAAATAAAATGCGTACCATCATGGGCACAATAATTCCTCTCCTACCTCACCGATGGTGTGCTGCCCAATGACAGGGTTCTAGCCAGGCAGATTGAGAGAAGGGCCAAGGCCTATACAATCATCAACCACGAGCTGTACAAACGCAGCGTAAGTGGGGTGCTCCAGCGGTGCGTCGAGCCGGCTGAAGGGATTGAACTCCTACGGGAAATCCATCAGGGTGAGTGTGGCCACCATGCCTCCTCCAGAGCCATAGTGGCCAAAGCCTTCCGGCACGGTTTTTACTGGCCGACTGCGCTCAGAGACGCAGAAGAATTGGTGAAGAAGTGCAACGGCTGCCAACGCTTTGCCAAGCAAAAGCACACGCCGGCTTCCGCCTTGAAGACCATCCCCATTACCTGGCTGTTCGCCGTATGGGGCTTGGATATGGTGGGCCCATTCAAAACAGCCCGAGGCGGCATGACTCACCTCTTGGTGATGATTGATAAATTCACTAAGTGGATTGAAGCCAAGCCAATCAAGAAGCTGGACGGCTCCACAGCCGTCACATTCCTCAAGGAAATAATTGTGAGATACGGCTACCCCCATAGCATCATCACCGACAACGGCAGCAACTTCGCCGAGGGCATTTTCAAACGCTATTGTGGGGAGATGGGGATCCGAATGGACCTATCGTCCGTGGCGCACCCGGAGTCAAACGGCCAAGTGGAGAAAGCAAACGGCTTGATCCTAGCCGGCATCCGGCCCCGGCTGGTGGAGCCGCTTGAGCGCTCAGCCGGCTGCTGGATTGAAGAGCTGCCCAATGTACTATGGAGCCTGCGCACGTCGCCAAACCGCTCAGTCGGCTTCACACCCTTCTTCCTCGTATATGGGGCCGAAGCCTTCCTGCCGACTGATATCGAGCACGACGCGCCAAGAACAAGCTCTACACAGAGGCTGAAGCCAAAGAAGCTCGTGAAGATGGAGTCGACATGGTTGAAGAGGTCCGGCTGATGGCCGAATCCAGGTCAACCATATACCAGCAAAGCCTCCGACGCTATCACAGCCGGAAGGTCCAGTCCTTAGCATTCCGAGAAGGAGACCTAGTGCTCCGGCTGATCCAACGGACAGCCGGACAACATAAACTGTCATCCCCATGGGAGGGTCCCTTCATCGTGAGCAAGGCGAGTAGGCAATGATTCCTACTATCTCATAGATGCCCAAGAGGCTAAGAAAAACAAGGCAAACAAAACTGACGAGGAGACCAAACGTCCCTGGAATGTCAGGTTGCTTCGACCATTTTATACTTGAGAGCAGGAATGTATGTATCCCTTGTACCCCTTTTGTAAGCTATGAAAAAGCAAGCGCCAAGAGCGCCGATTTTGACAAGTTTTTCGCGTACTCTGTTGTTTTCGCCAATTGGCTAACACCCTCTCACGCGGCCGGCTTAGTAACGTGATCCGGTTTCCGACAGCCGGCTTCCGACCAGCTACAGACCGCAACCCGGTTGTCCGGCTGGCGGGAGTAAGTGCCTAGGGAGCCGGCACGCGAAAGATGGCTAAGGGAAAGAGTGAAAGCGAATTGTTTCTTGCACAACTTTTCATAAAAGTGCCGGATTGCCGAACTCGACTCATTCGACTGAAATACTATCGGCCTCACCCAGCGGCACGCTCTTGATCCGGCGATGGACCGCAAGTCGGATGTACGACCGGCAAGAGCACAGCCAAAGAGTGGGGCGGATGGGAAAAAGCGAACAAGTTGGAAGAAAGTAAGCTGGCACACAAATGATTAAACAAACACATTAAAGTGTGCCCTAATAAAAGGATAACAATATTGTCTTACATATGCACCCGGCATCCCGGGGATTTAACGAATTGTCTTGCAAAAGCATGAACGTAACAGGTAAAAGCTAAACACCGGCTGGATCAGGACCAGCCGGAGGAGCATCAGCAGAGCCGGCTGCCGGGTCATCCTCAGGCACATCGTCCACCTCCTCATCCTCAGCCTCCTCCTCCTCGTCGTCAGACGGCGGGTTCGGGTCCGCGATGAAGATGGCCTTGTCGACGAAGTCGGCAATGGCGCAGGCACGGGCGAGACGGGCGGTCTTGTTCTCCGCTGGGAGCTTGTCCTCCACGTCGGCGCGCCGGTACTCCAACTGGTCGAGGCTAACCTCGTTATACCAGGAGAGCACGAACGACAGCGCCATATCAGCTCCGGCGCGCGCGGCCGACTCCTTCCAGTCTAGAAAGCGGTCGGGAGCCCTGTCCAGCCAGGCGATGAGGTTGGAGAGATCTTGTGGCAGCGTCTCCGTCGGCCACAGCAGCCGGATCAGCTCTTCCGCCGCCTTCCGCAGCTCCCAGCCAAGCTTGGTGATTGGCTCCACACGGGCGGCCATGGACGACAGATAATCATCCATGGTGAAGCAGTCGGAGCTCTGCTCCCCAGTGGCCTGCCGGCGCTCCTCCCGCGCCCTGCCGACAGCCGCTAACGCCGCCTCCTGCGCCTCAGGGAAGGCCGCTGCAAAGAAAAAACATATCAGAAATCCGTTGAAGCCGGAGATAGCCGAAAAATACAAATTTTCGAAGTCCTAAAGTAAGCCTGGCGGCAGCCGGCAAGAACCGACTGCCCCCAGCCTGAAGATGGAGATTTCGAAGCAAAAAAGAAAAAAGCCTGGAGGCAGCCGGCAAGGACCGACTGCCCCCAGCCTGAAGATGGAGATATCGGAAAAATCAAAGTTTCTGCCGCCGGCTGCCAACCTAAGCCGGCAGCCGACGGCCGAAAGCCGGCAAAGGGGAAGGACAGGAAAAAAGATAAGACTCACCCGCCAAGCCGCGGTCGAGCGCGCTAAGTTCCTCCACCCACCGCTTGGCGGTGGCCGACAGCTCATTGGACTTGGTGGTCACCTCCTCACGAAGCGCAAGCCGTTGCCGCTCCACCTCCTCCAGCAGCTTGCTCAGGCCATCCAGCTTCTCCTCCCCGTCCTTCTTGAGGGCGGCAAGTTCCTTGAGGTGGTTAGCCTCAAGAAGGCGCAGCCGTTTTAGCTCCCCCTCAGCCACCTTCAGCTTGGCGACAGCAGCCCGGTTCGCTTCCTCGCTTACGGCGCATTGAGCGCGGGCGACTCGGAGGTCCGACTCCAGCTGCGGGATCCGGGCGGCCTCAGCTGCAAGTCGGCAAAAACAAGCCATCAGTAAAAAAGAAACTTAACAGAAAAAGAGCAAGTCAAAAGAAAGAAAGCCTTACCCTTGGCAGCCTCCAGCTCGCGGGCCAAGCCGGCCCGCTCAATCTTGGCCTTGTGGTAGCTAGTCACCACCTTGTTGTACAAGACGATGCGTCGCTCCGCAACCACCTGAAAGAAACAATCAGACGTTAGACGAAACCCGGACCGGCTCCAAGCAGCCGGCCCATGCCTCGGAGGGCTACCAGGATAGCAACAAACTTGCAAAAGATAAGACGAGAAGCCACCTACCTTGTCAGCATCCTCCAGCGTTGCTAGCTGGGCAAGGGCCTCGGCGGCCTTGTTCTTAAGGCTGGCCCGGTAGCCAGAGAAGAGAATCTTCATGGGCGCCGCACCAGGCTGCCCCTCCCGGCTGAACACCTCGCAAGAATCCGCCTGGTGCCATGCCTTCTCCATGGTGCCAGCCGAGCCAAGGCTGGAGTCGGAGGCAGACGGCACATGCAGCAGCCGGGCCCCCTTGGCCACATGAAGGCCCTCAGATGGGCCCGGCGGGCCCTCCGTCGTCACCAGCGCTCGGGAGCCGGCGTCCTTGGCACGTGCCGGCTCGTCCCTGGCCGGCTCCTCCCTCGTCGGCTCCGAAGGTGGAGGCGGCGCGGTCGAAGCAGTTGGCCCGGTGGGAGCCGTCGTCTCCGGCGCCTGAGGCGCTCCTTCCGGGCTGCTCTCCAGCACCACGACGTTGGGCGCGGGCCCGCCGACTCCGGTCGCAGGCGGCGCAGCCCCGCCAGCTCCAGCTCCGGCCGCAGGCGGCATGCCCCTGCCAGCTCCGGCCGCCTGCTCCACAAACGGGGCGCGGCGCGGAAACATATCATCTATGGTCGGCCGGCGCGCCGACTGACCCTGGACACCGCCGCCAGGCGCCGCAGAAGGTGCAGCTGAAGAAGACGCCCCCGCAGAAGGCGGCGTAGCCGCAGGCGGCACGACAACAACAGGCGGCGTGCGCGCGCGTGTCGAGGGCTGCGGGGTTGGCTCCCTCCTCTGCCGCTGAAGCGGCGACGTGACGGGAGGAGCCTGCCAAGAGCCGCATCCCTGGGTAAACTTTATCGGAGCCCTAGTTGAACAAGCAAGAAAGGATAAATACAAAAAGGAAGGAAAGAAAAGGAATCAAACAACAGAGAAAAAAGAACTCACCCGGCTTGCTCCGGAACCTTCTTGGGCGCATGTCGGCGCTGCTTCTTGGCCTTGGCCTCCAGCGCGGCCGTGGATCCGCCAATGGCCCGCTTCTTCCCCTTAGGCGCGGAAGTCGCCGTGCCCGCAGGCGGCTTCGTGCGTAGAGGCACCGCAGGGATTGGCCCCGTGCCGAACTCCGCCGGCTCCGCCTGCTCCTGCTCCTGCTCCTGCTCCTGCTCATGTTCCGGCGAAGGCGGCGGATTATGCTCCCCTTGGCCGCCTTGGTCCAGCACTTCCGGCAGATCGTCGTCGCCGGCTTGGTTGCCAGCTGGGTCGGCCGGATCGACATGATCCGGCGTCCAAACCTTCGTCGCCAAGTCGCCATCCTCAATGCCTTGGCGGGTGAAAAGCTGAAAGCAAGACAAGATAAATATCAAGTCGGCCACGCAGCCGCAAGCCGGAAGACGGCCAAAACATCAAACTTACCAATTCAGGCGGCTGCTCCCGGTTGTAGGGCGGCAGCCCCCAATCCCAATTCTCCGGCATGTTGGCCTTGGTGATGTTGTTCACCCGGTGAGCGACCTGGGACTTGGAGAGCTCCACCTTCGACGTCCGGGTCGGGTCAAGCCGGCCGGACATATGCCCGATCTTGTGGACACGCCACTGGAGCGTTATAACCCGGCGCATGACGTAAGTGCAGAGGAGGTCTTCGGCGCTCAGCCGGCCGTCCGTGACGCACTCCCCCAGAAAATCCCACAGGAGGTTCACCTCCGCGTCCGGGTCCGATGACTTGGGGTTGTGGCCCCAGTTGAGCCGGCCGACTGGCGGAGCCGGGTTGTATTCCGGCAGGTTGAGCCGGTCGAAGGCCGGGCTCTCGTTCCGCACATAAAAGAAGGACATCTGCCAGTTCTTCACGGAGTCCACAGTCGGGATCCGTGGGAAAAACGTACCCGTGCGAGGATAAAGGGAGGCGGCGCTGCAGGTCCTCAGACGGCCTTCAATCGTCTGCGCCTTGATGTAAAAGAGCCGGCTCCAGAACTCCACATCCGGCCACAAGCCGGCGTAGCCTTCCATGAAAGCCACGTAGCAGCTGAGGAGGATCATGGCGTTGGCCAGCAGGTGGTGCGGCTGCAAGCCGAAGTAGTCGAGGAACCGGCGGAAGAAGTTCGAAGCCGGCAGGCCCAACCCACGGTCGAGGTGCGCGCCGAAGACCACACGCTCGCCGGGTTCCGGCTGGGGCTCCATCTCCGCGCCCGGCGCCCTTGTAATCACCCCCGCCGGGATGCGGCGGAGGCGCACGAGCCGCGTGATGTCGTCCTCCCGCATGTACGAGCCCCTCCAAGAACCGCTCGGTTGAGCCATCGAGGACGAGGAAGAAGAAGAGGTCCACGAGAGGCGGAAGGGCGAAGAAGAGCCGCTCCTCGCCGGAGGAGATCGCGGTGGAGAAGAGCGCGCCGTCGACGCGCGCGGCCCCGTGACGCCGGATTGGTGGAGTTGCGGCGGTAGTTCGGCGGAGGAACGTCGGGGCGACCGCTCGCCGAAGTTCGCCAGGGGAACTGAGGAGAAAGCGCGCCGGAGCAGCAAGAAGCTTGTGCGAAGAGGAGCGAAGCAGGAGCGCGAGGAAGAAGAGGTGCCGCCTCGATGCCTCCCCCCGCGGCATTTATAGCCTCCAGCGTGGGCGGTTGGCCTCCAAGTGGCAAGCGTGGGCCACGTCCCCAGATTTACTGCGCCGTAACTCCTCCCACGACCGCAACGGTTACTGGAAACGGTCACACCACTTCCCCCACGACCGCAGCGGATCCGGAGGAGACATTGATGTGACCAGACGAAACGGCAACAGGGGCCAGCCGTCAGACCCGTCAAGTCAGGCGCGAGGCCCAAGGCGGCGGAAACTCCGGCGCTCCCAGTCGGAGCCGGACATTAAATTCAATCCGGCCCCAAACTCTCCTAGCAAGGCGGAGACATCGCTAACACTTGTGAAAAAGCAAAAGCTGCAGAAGTGAAAGTAGCGTCCGGCTAGAAGCAGCCGGACGGGGCAAGCCGGGTGAGGGCGCAGCCGGCTGAATGAAAATTCTCAGTCGGCCCCTCCAAGGGCCGCCCAATGCGGTCAGAAGATCTAAGAGCCAGGGAAACCTGCCTAGGTCCCTCTTAACGCAGGACCTTGCCAGCTTCGGGGGCTAATGTCGGGGGGAAGACCCCGGGTAGGGCAATGGACGCGGAGCAACCGGCTAGAGGTTGGCCGGCTCGCGGCAAAGGCCGGCTGAGGAGCGGCCGGCTGGAGCCGTGGCCGGCTGCCTCGGAAGCCGGCTGGCTCTAAGTCCTAGTCGGCCTGGCTACGGCCATCTGCGCTGTGGCTAGGCCGGCTTCTACAAGCCATATCCGACTGGGGTCTATACCTCGGACCGACTCGAGGCTGGCGAGTCTTGCATGAGAAGGAACTGGGTAGGTGGTCCGGGTTCAAAGGTCCACGCTGACCTCACTTACCGTAAAGCACGGGGCACGCGTAGAGCAACGGTGCCCCGCGGCGGCACGAGCCATCATCGCCTACGACGGTCCGTACCGGCTACGAGGACATGATGGCGACAGGGACATCTCCTTGCCATGCCGCTGACTCCCTCTGGCTGACGGGACAGGCCACTACGCCTCAACGGCTCCGTGACGTCAACGCCTCGGGAAGGAGCGGAAGTCGGAGCCGGCCAAGCCGGCCAATAGACCATAGGGACTTCTATGTAAAGTGTCAGCGCCTATATAAGCTGGGCTACCCCCCTCGTGCGGGGGACGATCGATCATTCTTACTTCACTCTAGACTTAGCGCTGCCCTGTGAGAGAGACCTTCGTCTACCTTAGCCTCCCAGGAGCAGCCGGACACAGCTCTAGGAGCACCATTGTACTGTGATATCATCATATACACTCATAGCAGGAGTAGAGGTGTTACCTCCATCGGAGGGCCTCGAACCTAGGTACGTCGCCGTGTCGCTCGTGCCCATACCCGCATCCGGATACCGCTGTGAGACCACTAGGAACCACTTCGATTATCCACCCTATGGCATATGCCGTGACGATACCACGACAACCGGAGTTTGAGTGCCTTTTACCTTTCCTCCCCGGCAACGGCGCCAGAAAAGTGCTTGATGTCTACGTGTGCTTCTATTCTTGTAGACATTGTTGGGCCTCCAAGAGCAGAGGTTTGTAGAACAGCAGCAAGTTTCCCTTAAGTGGATCACCCAAGGTTTATCGAACTCAGGGAGGAAGAGGTCAAAGATATCCCTCTCAAGCAACCACCGCAATCACGATACAAGAAGTCTCTTGTGTCCCCAACACACCTAATACACTTGTCGGATGTATAGGTGCACTAGTTCGGCGAAGAGATAGTGAAATACAAGTGGTATGAATGAATATGAGCAAGTAGTAACGGCGCCAGAAAAGTGCTTGCTGGCGTGCGGTTGATGGTAGTAATATTGCGGAAAGTAAACATGCGAGTAGAACAAGTAAACAAGCGGTGTTTGCAGTATTGGAAACAAGGCCTAGGGATCATACTTTCACTAGTGGACACTCTCAACATTGATCGCATAAATAAATAAGTTCTCTTCCTTTGTGCTACATATACTCTTGTTTGATAATAAACACCATTCGTTGTGTAGGGCTACAAGAGCACCTCAATGCCGGAGTTAACAAGCTCCACAACATTCGGCATTCATATTTAAGTAACCTTAGAGCATAATAGATCTTTGTAATTTAAACCGAGTACTAACATAGCATACACACTCGTCACCTTTACACTATGAAGGGGGAATAGATCACATCAATACTATCATAGCAATAATTAACTCCATAACCTACAAGAGATTATGATCATAACCTACGCCAAGAACTACACGATGCACACACTGTCACCATTACACCGTGAAGGAGGAATAGACTACTTTAATAACATCACATGAGTAGCACATAGACTAATAGTGATACAAAGCTCATCATATGGATCTCAATCATGCAAAGCAATTCATGAGATCATTGTATTGGGGTACAGAGAGAGATTAACCACATAGCTACCGGTAGAGCCCTCAGCCCCGGGGGAGAACTACTCCCTCCTCATCATGGGTGACAACAGCGGCGATGAAGATGGCGGTGGTGTCGATGGAGGAGCCTTCCGGGGGCACTTCCCCGTCCCGGCGGCGTGCCGGAACAGAGACTCCTGTCCCCCAGATCTTGGCTTCGCGATGGCGGCGGCTCTGTAAGGTTTCTCGTACCGTGGCTTTTCCGTATTGAAGATTTAGGTCAGGGACCTTTAAATAAGCGAAGAGGCGGAGTCGGAGCGGGTACGGAGCCGCCACACAATAGGGGGGCGCGGGCCCTAGCCTGGCCGCGCCAGCCCCATGTGTGGGCCCCCTGTGGCTCTCCTCTGGTGGCTCTCGGGTGTTCTGGAAGCTTCGTGGAATTCTAAGATGTTGGGCGTTGATTTCATCCAATTCCGAGAATATTTCCTTACTAGGATTTCTGAAACCAAAAACAGCAGAAAACGAGAACCGGCACTTCGGCATCTCGTCAATAGGTTAGTTCCGGAAAACGCATCAAAACGATATAAAGTGTGAACAAAACATGTAGGTATTGTCATAAAACTAGCATGGAACATAAGAAATTATAGATACGTTTGAGACGTATCAGTCCTCAGTCCCCTCGGAATCATCATCATCATCCTCTAGTTCCACACCGCTTTCGGGTGTAGGAGGATAACATTGAGCAACGGCGGGGGTCTGTCGAAAGAAAAGAATTTTTGAAACACAACGGGAAAAGGAGTAACAACAGCAAGCGAGAAACAACATAGGATTACCTCGGTCGGGAGATGGTCAGAATCATAAGGAGGACGACCGATGTCAAGACGATGTTGTCTTTCATACTAAGGCACGTCAAGTGGCGGACTTCATCTCGTAGGTCTTCGGCCAAAAGGTCGGCAGAGCTGACTCTAGACCTATCGTCCTTGCCCGTGTAAAGCCACAGTTGATGGGGTCGAGACATTAACGGTTGCACTCGACGTTGCAAGAACACTGAGACTACCTCAGTGCCGCACATCGTGAAGCCTCCCGTATTCTTTAGAATGACGACTCGATCGAACAACTTGTCGGCTGTCACTCTCTCTTCGGGAGAAAGGGCGTTTTGCCAAGACTTCTTCGGCTTAGCTATCAGTTTATCTTCAAAAGGAGGGAGATTCGAGCGCCGTCCAGGCACCAAAGGGTCTCGCAGATAAAACCACTTGTTGCGCCAGCCTTGGACGGATTCCTTCATTGGGTAGTCGAGATAATCGACTTCCTTCCTAACAACAAACCGACGCCGCCTACGACGGGAGGACCATTGTTGTCGTTGTGGCGCTTCACATAGAAGATCTTCCTTCAAAGACCCCAGTGGGGGTCAATGCCCAGGTAGGCTTCGCAAACAGTGATAAAAATAGAGAGATGGAGAATCGAATTAGGGGTCAGCTGCCAGAGCTGAATCCCGTAGAAGAAAAGAAGGGAACGAAGAAACTCGTGGGCAGGAAGAGAGAGTCCACGGAATAAGAATGCAGTGAACATAACGGTGAAGCCCTTCGTGGGCCTTGGGCGAGAAACGGCACCTGGAAGACGGATGTCATCCTCAGATGAGGAGATGAGGCCAAGGGCTCGCAGCTTGTTCACATCTCGGTTGGAAATGGCGGAGGCGCTCCAGTCACGGCTGACTTTGGTTGCGTCTGAGGCGCTGGCACCCTTCTTCTTGCCCATGGCGTCTGAAGCTCTTGGGGGAAGAACAGGGGAAACAGGAAAGGACGGGCGAAGAAGATGAGCAGTGGGAGGCGTAAAAAGTAAAAGCAAGAAGACCCCCTATTTATGTCGTAAAAATTTAGGCAAGATCGTGGCCATAACTCCACAAACATCGTGGGAGGTGGAGCAGATCTGGCTGTACACGTGGCGCTTAAAGAAGGAACGAAACCGGCGGCCCATTATTCCCACGTTTGCGCGAAAATCGAGGAGACGCCTCGATCGTTGCGCATGCACTGGTCAATTCCTAGGAACTGCCCGCGCAGAACTAGGGTGGGCCCGTTAGGTCAAGTCTTGGCAATCAGGCCACGGCAGTAGCACGTCATCAATGACATCATGAATGCTGTCAAGGGCAGTCGAAGAAATAAAAAGGTATCGGATGGTACAACTTGAGTCTACGCACGGACTGCAAGCATCCGCACCTAGACTCGGGGGCTACTCCCATCGGGAGCGCTGGACGCGCACCCGATAAAATGAAGACTCGAAGAAAAAAAAATGCCAGGACCTTGAAGGAAGAGATAATTGCTCGCTCGAGTCTGCACCCGGTTGCAAGCACCCATGCCCAGACTCGGGGGCTACTCCCATCGGGAGCGCTGGACGCGCACCCGACAGAAACTTTTTTGCACTCCAGGGTCATGCCCGGGGACTTGATTCTGTGTAGGGTAATGTTGTTTTGCCATCGGCAGTTAACCAGCAAAAGTTGGGCACGTTACTCATTATCCCTTGCATGAAGGAAATATATCGGATGAACTACGAAGACTTGCGAGAAAACTTCAGCAGAGCAAAATGATTCGAGTGGTACAACTTGAGTCTACGCACGGATTGCAAGCATCCATACCTAGACTCGGGGGCTACTCCCATCGGGAGCGCTGACGCGCACCCGACAGAAGAAGATGATGCAGATTCAAGAAGAACAAGAACAATCAAGGAGAAGAACATTAGGTGGAGGCATGCTTTAGTCTCTACCCGAACTATCTTCGGCTAGACACTCGGGGGCTACTGACGTGGGCATTACCCTTCGGGTAACCGATGTTGCCCTATCCTGTATTGACTAGCTGGAGGCCCATGAAAGCACTTGGAGGCAAGGCGGCCCAACCGGGTGGTGCACTAGAAGATTCCTTGGCAAGCAAGACAAGGGAGCAGCCGAACAAGGAAATATTAGATCTAAAATTACTCTAACCCTAGTCGTACTCGGTTGGACCTCTTGAGACCTGGCCTCCTATATAAAGGCCAGGAGAGGGGCTGCCGTGGGACACAATAAATCTTAGCAATCTTAGCCACCAGAAGCTTAGAGCTAAGTCATCTTAGCGATTAGCCATCTCGACGAGATCTCAGCCGAACTATTCGGCACCCCATTGTAACCCATTATCATCATAATCAAGAACAGACAGGCAGGACGTAAGGGTTTTACCTCATCGAGGGCCCCGAACCTGGGTAAATCGCTCTCCCCGCTTGTCTGTGAACCGATGTCACGTGTCAGCTTGCAGGATTCCATCAACCCTAAGCCCCTATCGGAGGGCATTGCCGAGGAGCACCCTCGACATGGGTAAACCTCGCGATACTAAAGTCGCCATATTACCATCCACTACAAGAAAAGGTACAACTTTGAGTACCTCTGCTGCTCTTGATTCACCATCTGTGATAAGTCAACTTGTTTCACCACCACAAGCTTGACGTGTTGGTACTTCTGCTGAAACTGAAAATTCCTCTGATAATTTTGATGATGCTTCTATTGTGCTTGATGATAATGGTTCATTAGGTCCTTTTCTAGATGCTACAATTGCTAGGTCTAGACAAATTGAAAATGCTGAAATTCCTAATGAAAATACTGTTACACATGTTAATTCACCTGAGTCTGTTGAACGCTCTAGTGATGATCTTGATGAAGATTATGTGGAACTTGATGATGATTTTATTGATAAATGTAATGCTACTACTGATGCAAGTAACATTAAAAAACTTCTTGCACAACGTGCTGTTAGATATAAACTGTCTCCTGATCCTAAATTTGCCACATCTCCTATAAACATTAAGGATAAGGATTACGATTTTTCTATTGATTTATCTCATATATCTATTGTTGAGAAAACACCTTTTTGTGGTACTGAAAAAAAGTGCTGTAGAGCACATGATTGAGCTTTCTACTTTGAGTAGCTTGTTTTCTGATGATACCAAGAAGCGTACTTATTTTGTTGCTAAATTTTTTCCTTTCTCATTAAAGGATGATGCTAAAATTTGGTATAATAGTTTGCCTCCTGATTCTATTGATAGTCCAAGTTGTTTGCTTGATGTCTTCTTTCGAAAATATTTTCCTGCTAGAGCTCAACATATTGCTTTGCAGAAAATTTATAGTTTTGACCAGGAAGATGCGGAGAAATTGCCTGAAGCTTGGGCAAGGTTTTGCTCCCTTACTAGAGCTCGGCCTGGACATGATTTAGAAAAGCATGACTTACTTGATATATTTTATAGTGGACTAACCATTGAGTCTAGAGCATACCTGGATAGTTGTGCTGGTTGTGTTTTCAGGAAAAGAACTCCAGACGAAGCCGAAGAATTATTGGCTAGAATAGGCCAAAATCATGATGATTGGACTACACCTGAACCAACCCCAACACCAATATTGAAGAAGAGGGGTATGATTGAATTAAATGATGAAGATATGAGGGAAGCCAAGAAATCTCTTAAAGAGAAAGGTATTAAATCTGAAGATGTGAAGAATTTACTTCCCATAGAAGATTTATGTAAGATAACTCCCCCTTCATCCACGATTGAGGTACATTCTCTTCAACGCTTTGATAAAGGAGACATTCCTTACTCAAAACCTCCTGAACAATGTTTAGATGAATTTGATAATTATGTTGTTAAGCAAGATAACTTTAATATGGGAGTAGAGAATCATTTAATGGAAAATTCTCAAGCTATTAGTAAATTGCATGATATTGTGGAGAGAACCTCCAATGATGTTAAGATGCTTGTTAAACACTTTCATATGGTTCAAACTCAAATTGATCAACTCACTAAAGTGCAAAATGACTTGTTAAAAAATACTTCTAAAGAAAAACATGCTTATGAAGTAACAACTAGACGTGGTGTTTCCACTCAGGATCCTCTATATCCCGAGGGGCATCCCAAAAGAGTTGAACAAGATTCTCAACGAACTAAAGAAACTAGTGCTCCTTCTAAGAAAAAGAAAAAGAAACATAAGAATGTTGTAGAATCCTCTGAACCTGTTAATGATCCTAATAGTATTTCCACTATGCTTGCTAATTACACTTTCAATGGCAAGGTCCAAAGAAGCTGGGAGACCCAGGTATACCAACTATCCCTTGTTCCATCGAGAATAATTATGTTAGAACTTCTCTATGTGATTTGGGAGCAGGAGTTAGTGTTATGCCTTTTTCTCTTTACAAGAGACTTGATTTAGATAAGTTGATACCTACCGATATATCTTTGCAAATGGCTGATAAATCTACTGCTGTTCCTGTTGGTATATGTGAGGATGTTCCTGTTCAAGTTGCTCATAATTGCTTAATATTAACTGATTTTGTTGTGTTGGAAATGCCCGAAGATGATAATATGTCTATTATTCTTGGAAGACCTTTTCTTAACACTGCAGGGGCTGTTATTGATTGCAATAAAGGAAAAGTTACTTTCAATGTTGATGACAAGGAACATACTCGTTTATTTTCCCAAGAGGATTGATAAAGTATATGGAGTTAATACAATTTCTAATTTGAGAACTATCAAAGTGGGAGTTATTGATTGTCCTATATATGAGCCTAAAGAAGGATATCAAACTATTGTGATTGGATCCATATCAATACAATATAAGGTAACATGATTGACTTGAGGTTTATTTCTTCTTATGACATGTAAAATTTATTTGGTGGCAAGACTTGATCAACCTTGTTAACAAGTACATTTTATATGCATGGAAGAGCTAAATAACATTTCTTTCTTTCTCCACTTGTTTTACTTGCTGTAGTACTACTTGTTTTGCAAGATGCTTTGGTTGTTTAGAAGTTTGAAAATCTTTTTCTGTCCTGAAATAATTATTTTAACACCCAGAAATGTGCATTTTTTGAAGTTTTCAAAAATTTACAAAAATTATATCACTGGTCTTATTTTTCAAAACGCAACCTGGGAGTGCCTGGGGCTGACCAGTGGGGCACCCCAGGGCTGCACCCCATGTGCCGGCGTGGCCAGCAAGGGGGGGCGCGCCACCCTGTGGTGAGGGCCCCACCTGGTACTCCACTCACTCATCCACCTACCACTCCACTCTCTTTCACGGGAAAACACACCACCATTGTTCAAACTCGAGTTTCTTGCTGTTCTTGCTCGAAATTTTCGATCTCCTTGCTCAGCCCATCTTTGCTGCTGAGATTTGGAGCATTTGCTCTTCGGTATGTGACTCCTCCGATTATCCAAATAGAATTTTGTATAGTTGAGTATATCTTGAGTAATTTGCTGCTGTAGGTGACATGTTAAGTGAGTTTGTATGCTTGATTCAATTTGTAAAAATTAGTTCTGATGCATGTTTAGTACTCTATCAAGTTCCTATAGTAGTCTCCCTCATTTATATGTCTCAAAATCAACTTTTATAATGATTGTTGAAAAATTTCAGAAAAGGAAAATGAATAACCACACCTTTGGAGAAGTGTTTGAGAGGGATATGCCAAGAGTGACAAGGCCTTCAAGGGAAGCTACTCGTGTTAGGCGATCCTATGATGAGGATGTCATTGCACCTAGCTTTGAAGATGATGAGGACAACGGGATTCCTAATGCTTCATCCTTTCCATGCTTTGACTTTTTGCGTAATGCAGGGCTACTTGATGACTTCTTGTTTCTCATTAATAATGTGGGCTTGTCTACCTATATGGAAGATGAGAGCGATCAATTTTATAGGCTAACTAAAATCTTTGTTGAAAGCTTCAAATTTAGCAACACACCTTTCACACCATCAGTTAAATTTAAGATTTATGATAGGCCTGTTACTATGAAATTGTGTGATTTTTGTGCTGCGCTGGACATTACTCCTATAGGTACATCGAATAAGATCGAGAACCGCCCAAAGCTTTGACGGAACTCTATCGAGAAGTTACCAACGATGATAACCGTACCATTCAGCGCGGCAAGATAAGGAACATTCAGCTCCCTTCCATTAGATATTTCACTTACTATCTTGCTACTAGCATTCTTGGTAGAGAGAACACTAGCAACATTTCTAGTTATCATCTTGCTTTTCTGGTTGCTGCACTTACTGGAAGATATGAGGGAAGCCAAGAAATCTCTTAAAGAGAAAGGTATTAAATCTGAAGATGTGAAGAATTTACTTCCCATAGAAGATTTATGTAAGATAACTCCCCCTTCATCCACGATTGAGGTACATTCTCTTCAACGCTTTGATAAAGGAGACATTCCTTACTCAAAACCTCCTGAACAATGTTTAGATGAATTTGATAATTATGTTGTTAAGCAAGATAACTTTAATATGGGAGTAGAGAATCATTTAATGGAAAATTCTCAAGCTATTAGTAAATTGCATGATATTGTGGAGAGAACCTCCAATGATGTTAAGATGCTTGTTAAACACTTTCATATGGTTCAAACTCAAATTGATCAACTCACTAAAGTGCAAAATGACTTGTTAAAAAATACTTCTAAAGAAAAACATGCTTATGAAGTAACAACTAGACGTGGTGTTTCCACTCAGGATCCTCTATATCCCGAGGGGCATCCCAAAAGAGTTGAACAAGATTCTCAACGAACTAAAGAAACTAGTGCTCCTTCTAAGAAAAAGAAAAAGAAACATAAGAATGTTGTAGAACCCTCTGAACCTGTTAATGATCCTAATAGTATTTCCACTATGCTTGCTAATTACACTTTCAATGGCAAGGTCCAAAGAAGCTGGGAGACCCAGGTATACCAACTATCCCTTGTTCCATCGAGAATAATTATGTTAGAACTTCTCTATGTGATTTGGGAGCAGGAGTTAGTGTTATGCCTTTTTCTCTTTACAAGAGACTTGATTTAGATAAGTTGATACCAACCGATATATCTTTGCAAATGGCTGATAAATCTACTGCTGTTCTTGTTGGTATATGTGAGGATGTTCCTGTTCAAGTTGCTCATAATTGCTTAATATTAACTGATTTTGTTGTGTTGGAAATGCCCGAAGATGATAATATGTCTATTATTCTTGGAAGACCTTTTCTTAACACTGCAGGGGCTGTTATTGATTGCAATAAAGGAAAAGTTACTTTCAATGTTGATGACAAGGAACATACTTGTTTATTTTCCCAAGAGGATTGATAAAGTATATGGAGTTAATACAATTTCTAATTTGAGAACTATCAAAGTGGGAGTTATTGATTGTCCTATATATGAGCCTAAAGAAGGATATCAAACTATTGTGATTGGATCCATATCAATACAATATAAGGTAACATGATTGACTTGAGGTTTATTTCTTCTTATGACATGTAAAATTTATTTGGTGGCAAGACTTGATCAACCTTGTTAACAAGTACATTTTATATGCATGGAAGAGCTAAATAACATTTCTTTCTTTCTCCACTTGTTTTACTTGTTGTAGTACTACTTGTTTTGCAAGATGCTTTGGTTGTTTAGAAGTTTGAAAATCTTTTTCTGTCCTGAAATAGTTATTTTAACACCCAGAAATGTGCATTTTTTGAAGTTTTCAAAAATTTACAAAAATTATATCACTGGTCTTATTTTTCAAAACGCAACCTGGGAGTGCCTGGGGCTGACCAGTGGGGCACCCCAGGGCTGCACCCCATGTGCCGGCGTGGCCAGCAAGGGGGGGCGCGCCACCCTGTGGTGAGGGCCCCACCTGGTCCTCCACTCACTCATCCACCTACCACTCCACTCTCTTTCACGGGAAAACACACCACCATTGTTCAAACTCGAGTTTCTTGCTGTTCTTGCTCGAAATTTTCGATCTCCTTGCTCAGCCCATCTTTCTCTGCTGAGATTTGGAGCATTTGCTCTTCGGTATGTGACTCCTCCGATTATCCAAATAGAATTTTGTATAGTTGAGTATATCTTGAGTAATTTGCTGCTGTAGGTGACATGTTAAGTGAGTTTGTATGCTTGATTCAATTTGTAAAAATTAGTTCTGATGCATGTTTAGTACTCTATCAAGTTCCTATAGTAGTCTCCCTCATTTATATGTCTCAAAATCAACTTTTATAATGATTGTTGAAAAATTTCAGAAAAGGAAAATGAATAACCACACCTTTGGAGAAGTGTTTGAGAGGGATATGCCAAGAGTGACAAGGCCTTCAAGGGAAGCTACTCGTATTAGGCGATCCTATGATGAGGATGTCATTGCACCTAGCTTTGAAGATGATGAGGACAACGGGATTCCTAATGCTTCATCCTTTCCATGCTTTGACTTTTTGCGTAATGCAGGGCTACTTGATGACTTCTTGTTTCTCATTAATAATGTGGGCTTGTCTACCTATATGGAAGATGAGAGCGATCAATTTTATAGGCTAACTAAAATCTTTGTTGAAAGCTTCAAATTTAGCAACACACCTTTCACACCATCAGTTAAATTTAAGATTTATGATAGGCCTGTTACTATGAAATTGTGTGATTTTTGTGCTTGCGCTGGACATTACTCCTATAGGTACATCGAATAAGATCGAGAACCGCCCAAAGCTTTGACGGAACTCTATCGAGAAGTTACCAACGATGATAACCGTACCATTCAGCGCGGCAAGATAAGGAACATTCAGCTCCCTTCCATTAGATATTTCACTTACTATCTTGCTACTAGCATTCTTGGTAGAGAGAACACTAGCAACATTTCTAGTTATCATCTTGCTTTTCTGGTTGCTGCACTTACTGGAAGTACACCTTACCATCTTGGTGCTCTTATTGCTCGTCGCTTAGCTAGTAAGGGACTTATTTATGGAGGGATTGTTGCTTCACGTATGGTTGAGTATCTAGGTCTTTCTGTTGATCCTAGTGATGAGAAATTAACTCCTATTAAGCTTGATATTGCTACTATGAAGAGTCACCAATTTGTCACAACTGACTCTAATTTAGAAAATATTGTCTATAGAATGTTGTTTATTGACGGGGATGAGAGGGAAATCCCTTTGCCGCAGGCCGATTTGTTCAGTGTTCGCAGGAGACCGTGGTCGCGTTCCAAGGAGGAGGTGGATGAGCAGCTGAGGATACGTGGATTTCATCAGCAGCACGACTCCGAGGACGCCGGGCCCTCTGATGGGTACAATGTCACATATCCTGGTGCGTCCTCCAGTTCGTACCAAGGACAGGATCCTCCTTCATCATATTACGGAGGCGCCACCTCATGGGCACCATGGGATTGACCTCCACTTAGGCCAAAATCCTAAGCTTGGGGGGGAGGTATGCCGGCATCACTCATTCGTTGCAAATTACAATTGCCGGATATTTGTATATACTTGTTTCGTTTCTTTTGGTTTTTCCTCTTTCGGTTTTTTTATTTCAGTAGGTTCTTTTTCTAGTTTTTGAAGGTTGTTACTACTGTAGTAACCTTTACTTTTACTTTTTATTTCATTTATGTGCCGATGGTTGCCTCTAATATGAGGAAGATGATATTTGGGGAAGTGCTGTCTAAAAAAATAGATTCTGGACTGATACTAAAAAAATTCCTGTGCGTAGCCAAAACGTTATTTTGAGCTGCAAATTTTTGTGCATGTTCCCCAGGTTATTATCCAACTTTCATTAGTTGAGCACTTTTCGAGTTGAACAGCAGAAGATTTTCGAAAAAAATAATTACTGTACTGCTGTCAAGTTTTGGCAAATTTCTGCCACTTTGTTTTTCTGTGGTTCTTTTAGTTTTCATTCTCTTGTTTTTTCTTTGTTTCTTTTCTAAAACACAAAAAGACCAAAAATATTTCTGTTGTTTCTCTTTATCATTTGTTTGTTTAGTTTCTTGTTCCTATTTTGCTTTATTTACTATCGTTGGTTTGCTATGAGAAAATCCAAAAAGATTTTACTTTCGTTCTTGACTCTAATATCGAAAACACCAAAAATATTTGTTGTTCTTCTTCGGTTTTGTAAAGTTTATTATGGAGTTCAGCGGTCTCCGGTGGTTGGAGCTTGGTTTTCATTTCATATTATTCAAGCTACACAAGTGAAAGACAATAATGACGATCTACGACAATCTGACTGTGGTGAGAGGCTGGTATGAACTCTATTTGTTTTCATTTTTGTACATATACTCATTCATGTGAGCATGCTTAGTTAGTTCATATCAGGTATATGTCATTTAATGAAAGTCTAGTAGTTCATGATCTCTCATGCTTAGCTCCAATTTATTAATATGAGTAGCATGTCACATCCCAAAATTTTCCAAATTTTGAAATGTGAAATAAAAATAAAATCTAAGCTTGTTTGTTTGTCTTAGTTGAAAAATTGACAAGGAACTAAAACTTTCTAAAAAGTTTTTTTCAAAAATGAAATTTTCAAACTAAATTCATTGCATTCATGTGCAACATGACATTTTGCATTTAGGGAAAATTCAAATTGTATTTCAAAACCCCGAACCCTGAAATGGCGCTAGTAGCCACATAGGCATTTATGCCAAATTTGGTTTCAAAAGTATTTTATTTTGTTTCAAAAATGGTTCCATAGTGAAGCTCTTTTCACAAGGAATCCATCGATATCTCATTTGCATTTTTTTCCGATTATTTCTGAGTGCTCAAATGCATATTCAATTAAAAGAGAGAAATAGAAAAGAAGAAAAAAAAGGGAAAAGGTGGCCGACCCGACTGGGCCGACCAGCCGGCCGACCGGCCCAGCCAGGCTAGGCCCCGCCCGCGCCCCCTTCCCCTCTTTCCCCCTGGGCCGACCAGGCCAAGCACGGCCCAGCTGGCCAAGCACAGCCGCACGCCAGGCCGCGCGCTTCCACCCGCAGGCACGCCCGTCGCCCATCGTCTCCAACCGCTCGGCCGCCCCACGCACGCACGACGCGCAGGGACACAGCGCCGGCCACCACCTTCCCCCACTCGCCCCACGTCCCCACCTCGCCTCTCCTCTCCCGTCTGAGGACACCTCCATAAAGGCCCCGGCCTCCTCCTCTTGTTCCCCTTTTCCCCGCATCCGAACCCGCCTCCAGGCTGAGCAATTGCTCGCCGGAGTTCGCCCTCGCCGCGCCGCCTCCAGCCGGCCATCGCCGCCGGCCGGGCCCACCCTAGGCCACGCCGCCGACACCACCCGACGCGCCGCCTCGAGCCACCCCCGTCCACCGCCTCGCCGCCGCAGGATACCGCTGCAGCGCCGCCGACCATCGCCGACGGCGAACTCACCTCGCCGCCGGCCACATCAGCCGCCATCTCGCCGCCACGCGTGCACCACGCGTATACCACGTGAGCGCCCCTTTCTTTCTTTTTTTCTTCTTTCCATTTCCAGCAAACAATCTGAGCCGTAGACGTTATGTTGATCCAACGGATCAGAGAGCGTGATCTGCGTGAAGGGGTACGCACCAGTAGGATTGCGCCATGTTTCAGGGACACCCCCTAGATTTCGTTTTAACAGCAATTCAATAGTCTGCGCTTTGCAAAATTCATAACCAGAGCTCCGCTTGTCCAAAAATTACAGACTTTATACCTCTGGAGTCCTAAAAATATAAGGAACACTATGAACCAATAAAATGTGGACTTACAGAAGTTTGAGATTCATCCATATTTAAATGCCTAATCGGACTACTTCACCCATAAAATGAGATCTACATACCCTTTTCGGGTGATTCCTTTTGCATATGATTGCAAATGTTATCCTCTGTCCAGTAGTACCAAAACCACCATTTTCTACTGTACCAAAACATTTTTTTCAATCAATGGTAGTTGCCCTTCGCTAGTGCGACATAGATGGTTCGCAATAATTCAACCGACCATAAAACTTGACCATGTCATCATGCATGTAGTGACAACCAGAGATCATTAAATGGAGTGCACTTGTGTAAATATCATATGCATCTCATGTCTATGCTTGTGAATTTGTGTTGTGCATTGTGTTTATCGTGTTATGTATGAATGCTTGTAGATTGCGACTGTGACAGCTGCAACCGTTGTGACTGCGAAGATTGCAACTCTTCCCTCTGAAAAAGGCAAGTGACACACACCAAAAGTCCCAGTTTTAATTCTAGCACCGTAGTGTTTTTATAGTAGACATGTCTAGGGTTTATGCTTTTTGCCTGCTAGTAAATCCTAGTAGTTTAGCTACACCATTCCTAGACTCCCTTAGCCGCCATTAAATTTAGTTGTTACCTGCTATGCCATGGAAAAAGGTTTTGATAGAGGTTAAGGAAAAACAACTAAGTTTAATGAATTACCTGGGTGAATGGTGGAGTTATGGAGAGGGTGGCTGTATCAGGGGGCAAGACCCTGGTGCTAGTGCACACTTGCGGAAAGTCACCCGAGGCTTAAAGAGATTGTAGACAAACCTTGCTCATTAGCTTTTCGTACAACCACATGCTACTATGGCTCTGGCTTGACAAAGTATGTTGTATGAACCCGATCCTAGGGGCCAGGTGGTGGTAGAGGGATACTGTAGGTGGAACGGGGCCCTTAGGCAATGGTTCGGGTGATTGCACACAGAAGGTCTCGGCCACGGTCTGCACCTGTCCTTTGAGCAAAATGTGCATCGAGGTAGAAGGATTGACCTGGCCATGTGGGTAAAGGTGTACAACCTCTCGAGAGTGTAAAATCTAAGTACTTAGCCGTGTCCCGGTTATGGACAACTTGAGCGAACTGACAAGTCCTTGTTCGAAGATCTCCTCATCCCAATTTCTTAAATAAGATTTGATGGGTGAACAAGGGTAGGAAGGTACATTGGGGATTTACCAATGTTACTTTTAAATGGAACATTGGGGTTTTACCAATGTTACTATTAATTAGATTGAAAGAAAATGTTTTGATAAATGATAGAGAAAAATTGGCTTTATGCAAAATGAACCTGAGCTCTACCTGCCAGATGTACACGTAGGTGTAGGATGCCTTTTGAGTCCACAAAAGTGTCCTTGCCAATACAATTCCAAATGTATTGATTCCTTCGGGCTGCAACGTTTGATGTTGCAGGTATCCCCAGCTACTGAAGAAGATGTTAGGATCATGAGTCTTTGCCCAACATGTCTGCCTGTGGCATCCTCGAAGGAAGAGGACTCCATGCTATTTGCTTTCCGTTTGATGTTGAACTCTGATTTATGCTTATGCTAGCCCTTGAGCTATGCAAGTTGTATCGAACTATTTTATTTTCGCTGGATCTTAGGTTGTAATGAAGACCTTTGCTACTTGGTATTTCATCTTAAACTGTGTGTGCTAGCAGTTCGATCCAGGGACTAGCACTAATGCACAGGGACTTGCACTTTCAAAGTGAGGTCACTACAGATGGTATCAGAGCACTGTGTTGCCCATAGGTTCGTGACCCTAGGTTTGGATTAGAAATAGGAAGACCTTAGGATGAAATTCCATCTTATCTATCTAATCCATTTTCTATTCGAAAGAAATGTTTGCAAATTAGTTTTCTTGTATTCTCACCTATTTCATCTTCAAAAAAAATCTCCATCCTTTAGACTTCCAATCTTTGAAGACCTCAAGGAAGTGGAAGAGAAGCTTGAAGCACCCAAGATGGAAATAGAGTAGACCACCCCTTTCTCTCTTTTATCAGACCAACGATATCTTAAAAACGCATTGATCTTACCAAATTGAGGTATGACCATACTAGTTTGGTTGTGTTTGTGTTATGTTGCTTGATGCTTGTTAGATGATTGTTGTTTGCTAAATTATCTTGTTCTGTTGTGTTTGGGTAGGAACCTTCTTTAGAACCTTTCTATCTATTCTCATCTATACCCAACCCAGAGAATGTTTTCTCGACAACTCGCCATGAAGACAATAGTAATGAAACCATCCTTGATGTTTCCTATCAAGATGAAGAAGCGAAAAGTGTGAGATACACAAAACCCTAGTTAGGGATCGATATAAATGTTTTCAAAAAAAATAATTCTATAATGGGATTGAAACATAGATTCAATTTTTCATGTAAGTTTTTGTCAAACTTGTGAGGTTGACAAAGTGTTAGAATACGAGATTCAATAAATCAAATACGGGGATCTGGGTGCAGGATGGATTCATCACCATTCCTACTACTCTTATTATTCGCTTTCGTAATATTGACTTTGCGAATCTAGAGAGACATGCCTACAAAAGAGATCGGCGAATGAGCCTGAACCATAGGGTGAATAGATATTATGCCCTTATATTAGGCAAGTGCTGCCAGGCGTAGGACTACGGTGAGTTTGAAAACCCAACCACTAGATGAAGAATAGAGGTATACCTTCGATGACACCGACAAGTAGGAAGATGAATGAACCCTTGAAGTACTCTCATCTTGGTCTTCCATTTGACCAAAGAGTGATCCCTCATTGTCAAAAGTAGTTCAACCACCAGCCCATATGGATTAGAATCCCAACTATGAGGAAACCTACTCAGGTCACCTTGAATAGATATGTTGTTCACTACATGTAAACAACCCCTATTGGAGGACAAAAGCCATAGATTTTTCAAGAGACGACCCAATGCCAACTCATACCTAGGATGAACCCAGCATGAAGCCAAGACCTAGTCTAGCTACAAAAAGTTTATTTTAAGGGTGGTAGCCCATCTCTACATATGCCAAACCTATTTCCTTTCTAGCCTCTTCAAATCTCGGGGACGAGATTTCTTTTAAGGGTGGTAGTCTGTCACATCCCCAAATTTTCCAAATTTTGAAATGTGAAATAAAAATAAAATCTAAGCTTCTTTGTTTGTCTTAGTTGAAAAATTGACAAGGAACTAAAACTTTCTAAAAAAAATTAAAAAATGAAATTTTCAAACTAAATTCATTGCATTCATGTGCAACATGACATTTTGCATTTAGGGAAAATTCAAATTGTATTTCAAAACCCTGAAATGGCGCTAGTAGCCACATAGGCATTTATGCCAAATTTGGTTTCAAAAGTATTTTATTTTGTTTCAAAAATGGTTCCATAGTGAAGCTCTTTTCACAAGGAATCCATCGATATCTCATTTGCATTTTTTTCCGATTATTTCTGAGTGCTCAAATGCATATTCAATTAAAAGAAGAAAAAAAAAGGGAAAAGGTGGCCGACCCGACTGGGCCGACCAGCCGGCCGACCGGCCCAGCCAGGCTAGGCCCCGCCCGCGCCCCCTTCCCCTCTTTCCCCCTGGGCCGACCAGGCCAAGCACAGCCCAGCTGGCCAAGCCCAGCCGCACGCCAGGCCGCGCGCCTCCACCCGCAGGCGCGCCCGTCGCCCATCGTCTCCAACCGCTCGGCCGCCCCACGAGGCCACGAATGCACGACGCGCAGGGACACAGCGCCGGCCACCACCTTCCTCCACTCGCCCCACGTCCCCACCTCGCCTCTCCTCTCCCGTCTGAGGACACCTCCATAAAGGCCCCGGCCTCCTCCTCTTGTTCCCCTTTTCCCCGCACCCGAACCCGCCTCCAGGCTGAGCAATTGCTCGCCGGAGTTTGCCCTCGCCGCGCCGCCTCCAGCCGGCCATCGCCGCCGGCCGGGCCCACCCTAGGCCACGCCGCCGGCACCACCCGACGCGCCGCCTCGAGCCGCCCCCGTCCACCGCCTCGCCGTCGCAGGATACCGCTGCAGCGCCGCCGACCATCGCCGCCGGCGAACTCACCTCGCCGCCGGCCACGTCAGCCGCCATCTCGCCGCCACGCGTGCACCACGCGTATGCCACGTGAGCGCCCCTTTCTTTCTTTTTTTCTTCTTTCCATTTCCAGCAAACAATCTGAGCCGTAGACGTTATGTTGATCCAATGGATCAGAAAGCGTGATCTGCGTGAAGGGGTACGCACCAGTAGGATTGCGCCATGTTTCTGGGACACCCCCTAGATTTCGTTTTAACAACAATTCAATAGTCCGCGCTTTGCAAAATTCATAACCAGAGCTCCGCTTGTCCAAAAATTACAAACTTTATACCTCTGGAGTCCTAAAAATATAAGGAACACTATGAACCAATAAAATGTGGACTTACAGAAGTTTGAGATTCATCCATATTTAAATGCCTAACGGACTACTTCACCCATAAAATGAGATCTACATAGCCTTTTCGGATGATTCCTTTTGCATATGATTGCAAATGTTATCCTCTGTCCAGTAGTACCAAAACCACCATTTTCTACTGTACCAAAACATTTTTTTCAATCAATGGTAGTTGCCCTTCGCTAGTGCGACATAGATGGTTCGCAATAATTCTAACGACCATAAAACTTGACCATGTCATCATGCATATAGTGACAACCAGAGATCATTAAATGGAGTGCACTTGTGTAAATATCATATGCATCTCATGTCTATGCTTGTGCATTTGTCTTGTGCATTGTGTTTATCGTGCTATGTATGAATGCTTGTAGATTGCGACTGTGACAGCTGCAACCGTTGTGACTGCGAAGATTGCAACTCTTCCCTCTGAAAAAGGCAAGTGACATACACCAAAAGTCCCAGATTTAATTCTAGCACCGTAGTGTTTTTATAGTAGACATGTCTAGGGTTTATGCTTTTTGCCTGCTAGTAAATCCTAGTAGTTTAGCTACACCATTCCTAGACTCCTTTAGCCGCCATTAAATTTAGTTGTTACCTGCTATGCCATGGAAAAAGGTTTTGATAGAGGTTAAGGAAAAACAACTAAGTTTAATGAATTACCTGGGTGAATGGTGGAGTTATGGAGAGGGTGGCTGTATTAGGGGGCAAGACCCTGGTGCTAGTGCACACTTGCGGAAAGTCACCCAGGCTTAAAGAGACTGTAGACAAACCTTGCTCATTAGCTTTTCGTACAACCACATGCTACTATGGCTCTGGCTTGACAAAGTATGTTGTATGAACCCGGATCCTAGGGGCCAGGTGGTGGTAGAGGGATACTGTAGGTGGAACGGGGCCCTTAGGGAATGGTTCGGGTG
Source organism: Lolium rigidum (assembly GCF_022539505.1). Classification (NCBI taxonomy): domain Eukaryota; kingdom Viridiplantae; phylum Streptophyta; class Magnoliopsida; order Poales; family Poaceae; genus Lolium; species Lolium rigidum. Next base: position 190,139,212 of record NC_061513.1, on the reverse strand, counting down.
ATTGCACACGAAGGTCTCGGCCACGGTCCGCACCTGTCCTTTGAGCAAAATGTGCATCGAGGTAGAAGGATTGACCTGGCCATGTGGGTAAAGGTGTACAACCTCTCGAGAGTGTAAAATCTAAGTACTTAGCCGTGTCCTCGGTTATGGACAACTTGAGCGAACTGACAAGTCCTTGTTCGCAGATCTCCTCATCCCAATTTCTTAAATAAGATTTGATGGGTGAACAAGGGTAGGAAGGTACATTGGGGATTTACCAATGTTACTTTTAATTGGTATATTGGGGTTTTACCAATGTTACTATTAATTAGATTGAAAGAAAATGTTTTGATAAATGATAGAGAAAAATTGGCTTTACGCAAAATGAACCTGAGATCTACCTGCCAGATGTACACGTAGGTGTAGGATGCCTTTTGAGTCCACAAAAGTGTCCTTGCCAATACAATTCCAAATGTATTGATTCCTTCGGGCTGCAACGTTTGATGTTGCGGTATCCCCGACTATCGAAGAAGATGTTAGGATCACGAGTCTTTGCCCAACATGTCTGCCTGTGGCATCCGTGAAGGAAGAGGACTCCATGCTATTTGCTTTCCGTTTGATGTTGAACTCTGATTTATGCTTATGCTAGCTTTTGAGCTATGCAAGTTGTATCGAACTATTTTATTTTCGCTGGATCTTAGGTTGTAATGATGACCTTTGCTACTCGGTATTTCATCTTAAATTGTGTGCGCTAGCAGTTCGATCCAGGGACTAGCACTAATGCACAGGGACTTGCACTTTTAAAGTGAGGTCACTACATTGTTGCGGTCAGAAACCCACCGGCGGGCAACGACGGGCAACACCGTAGAGCCGGGAATCTCCCAGGACTGCGGCTGGCCCTGGTCCCTCCGAGCGACGGCCCGCAAAGCCTTCGGCACGCACGTCCGATGCCGATGCAAGGGCGTGCCACCTGACCTATACCTGGTCAGGAAGGTGTTGGATGATGCCTCGCTTAGTTTCCTGCATGGCATACACGTAAACGTTAAATACGAGCCTCGATCGGCTCTCGAGGTTGTCCCGTGAATCGGCTCAAAGAGCCGATCCACCCATGATGCGTACGAGGTGTACGATCAGATGGTGGTCCTGCTTGATCAAGATAAAGCTAAAACGACCTACTACGATTTGGGGTTTTCACCGCATAATCGGAACATCCTACTCGTGATTGAGCCTGGCGGCCACGCACGGTGATCGTAAACCGACCCTAGACAAGGCCTAAAAACCAACACGAAGTTGATCCTCGGAACATCCTGTCTAGGGCTAGTGAACTACACCCTACGCGCCACTGGATCCTTCAACCCGTTTGTAAGGCCTAACGATGCAGATATTAAACTAATCCTTGAAGAACAAGGAGCAATCATAACGGATCGGATCTACTAGATAATGAACAAGCGGGGTGCCGCCCTTACACCCAAGATAGGTGTAAGGGCGGCTAGATGCCTAAGGGTTGCACGACGATAGCATATGATATGATGAACAATGCTAACCCTAAAACATCTATGATAACTACGTTGCTCGCCATCAAAAAGGCTTCAGTACGAGCAACGCATGAACGACGATTAAACGTGTGCTGCCTAGATCGCAACATGCGATCTAGGCAGCATGGTGCTTACCCGGAAGAAACCCTCGAGACGGGGGAGTTGGCGATGCGCCGAGATTGGTTTGTGGTGAACGTGATTGTTGTTTATTTCATAAACCCTAGATACATATTTATAGTCCGGGGGACTTTCTAATTCAGGCGTGCACCTAACCGTGCACGGGTTAAACTCTAACTTCTAAACGACACGTATCCTATTATGTTACAGATACACGGGCAAACTAGCCCAAACTTGGTATAGAAGGCCGATTCATGTATTTCTTCTATGTATATTCTTCAAGCCCATCTCCAATCGCGGCCCACCTCTGATCCGGTCAAATTTTGGTGATAACACATGCCCCCCTGGTTTTGGAAATGACATTTCCAAAATCATTATGCTTTTTCTTCGTCGGGTCATGTCGTGACGTCTTGCCTCCTTGACTTTATCACCAATCTAAAAAATCCATCTTAAAATGAAGGAATGCCTTCATTTAACTTTGCCGATAGTCAAAGCCAAGCACTCCCCAAAAGAGCCGATGGTATCACATCAGCCTCTACGATAAAACAAGAGTGAGGCCAACCTAACTGCTCCTCCAAACGGTAACCTGCGCCCTCCGTCTGAGAAAGCAAACTCAGATCCCCAAAACGCCGCCCAAGCAGCTCCACGAATCTTAGATCTCAGCCGCGCCGTCCCAATTTCTCAACGCATCAAATGGCGGAATCATCCAACGCCAACGCCATGGTCTCCGGTCTGAAGGTAATCCTCAACAGCCTCCTCGTCATGCGAATCAATGTTAGGAGTAAACAGCAAACACCTGAATTAATGTTCTATTCCATTATCAATTTTAGGTTTCAGACATCCTGCTGCCGCACCCTTCTCTCCCAAACTCTATGTGTCTCGGCCCCCGTTCTTCCGAGAGTCCCGCTCACCTAATCTCATGCGAGGCCAATAGGATCCCCTTCGTGAATCAGAATTTAGATCTGACTTCCTGGGCCGACTGCCTGCGAGCCTGGCCTAATCCGCCCGAAGGTTGGGTAGCATGGTACAGCAGAGTGTCTAAAACACACTATGCTACCTGGGACTCGATAGGGATAGCCGATGCCTTATCATTATCACTGTCTCCTCTCGAAAAGAACGAGAACATCTTGAAAACCATCGGCTACTTTTGGTCTGATGCACTGAACTGCTTCATGTTCGGCCATGGCCCCATGACACCAACTCTGCTGGACGTGGCCATGATCACAGGCCTAGACATTTCATCCCCAAGCCCCTCTGCCTTTAAATTGCCAAAGGTCCCTTTCACCCTTTCCTCCAAAACAGAGTGCACAAGCTGGGGCGCCTACCTCAAGCGTTATATGAAAACCAAAGGCCCTGTGACAGAAAGAGAGCACACGGCTTTCTTGAACTTCTGGCTGGAGCACTTCATATTTTGTGGTCCTTCACTCGCCCCAACCAAGAACTACCTCTCCCTGGCCTATGAGCTCGCCAAAGGTACCCAACTTGGCCTTGGAAAACTGCTCCTTGGAGAAGTCTATCGATCTCTTCAACTGATGTCCGTCAAACTGTTCTCCCAAAGGACAGTCAAAACAGGAGGCCCCTGGTGGTTTATTCAGTTATGGGCTCAATTGTACTTTCAAAACCAAATCCCAAATTTCCCACCTCTGGCCACCTGCACCTTCCCAGATGCGAATGGGAAGGAAATCCGATGCACTAGCTATGGCCAAGCTCTGTACAGTCTCCCAGGCAGCAGGCTGATCCCCAAGGAAGCAGCAGAGTGGTTCAGGATTTTCTTCCAAGGCCTGGACAACCCCTTGTTCTTCCCCTATTCTGAATCGGAAATCTTTGAGAACCCAGTCTCCTTCCGATTAGACAGCCTTGCCGATGACGCCAACACCCAACACCTGTACTCTATCATGATCCGTCCTTGCTTTCTCCCAGTTGGCATGAGTACCTCAAACAGGATCATAAAGCCTGGTTACGAGTCCTACCAACCGGTGGTAGTAGCCCGGCAGCTTGGCCTCGGGCAAGTGCCCCCATACTTCTTCCTCCATCACCTGATAGCAAGCAGGGCTGAATTGCCTGACATTATTACTGGCCAAAGGTGCTATACCTTCTTTGACGCTCTGGCCATTCCAATTCCTCATAACCTCCGTTTTACCGCCACTACCGATGGCTTCGAGACCTGGTGGTCGATGTGGAAGACTCACGCCTTCAGAAGAGCTATAGGACCGTTGCTGAAGCAACTTGATGCTGAATATGACGTTCCTGCACACCAGGTACCATTACATATAAATTACCTGCAATGGGGCTCATGATGACTGTCTGTAACCTGACTTTATTCCTTGGCAGCAACAGGATGGCCCAGAGCCCACACAAGCCGACGGTTCCTCATTCGAGTTCCTTCCACCAGCTCCGGTAGTTCTCTTCTGTCAGAGCTCACCGCCCTTGAAGAAGGTCATAATGCAGAGCCAACCGATTTCACCGAAATCGGCTCCCAAGAGTAAAGCATCCTCGGGGTCAGTTGCCCCCCGAGCCTCAACCCGAGCGAGGAAGGCAGTGAGGAAAGTAGCTGTCAGAAAAACCCTGAAGCGCAAAGCTCCTGTCCAAGCAAACTTGCATGTAAGCTGACTCGTGTCTTGACCAAACACATTTGTCTTCCCAATCTTTGTAACACGGTTGTACCTCTTCTTTCAGACTTCCACTGAAGAGAATTCCAGTGAGGGAGCACAGTCCAGCCCAAGGGACTCCTCCCCGGGCGATTCAGAGAGATCCACCACACAGACCCAGACGGCCTCGCCAGCGTCGGCTTCTAGGAAAAGGTCGACTCCCGAGCCCGCTGACCTTCAAGCTCCGATCAAAACGGGGTCACGCATGAAGCGTCGATGCGTCAAAAGGGCTCGCAAAGGCCCACGAGTCTCCTCGTCGAGCCAGGAAGTTTCGAATGTAATTACCTCAACAGCTCACATTCCACACCGTCCCGTTGCTAATTGGATTGGCTCACCATTTCCTTTGCAGACTACTGGGACCTCTAGCGGGGACGTTGAAGAAGTACCGATGCCATCTGCCACACTCGGCCTAACCAACTCGCCGAGCGTGGCTGACCAAGTGGCTAACCTGGCCCAGTCCACCGCAAAGCCGATCGTCACAACATCGGCTGCCCTTCCTTCTTTGGGAGAGGTACGCTCCACTCTCTCGGGCCTACCGTTTCCCTTTGTTGCATGCTCATACTGCTCTTGTTCGTCTGTCAGGGTTGTAATCCTTCAAGCTTGCTGACGTTCGATCCCGACTCCATCGAGCCAGCCACTTCCAAAGCAGGTGAAGAGCCAAGCCCTAGCACGGTCCATGGCCCGCTCCAGCGTCTCAAGGTTTTGCTCTCCTCCTCGGTCGAAACCCTGGTTGAAAACCCCGAGGCAATCAAAGGCATCCTCGAAGACATCCAGCCCCATCTCCCGGTGACGCTGCAGGTTAAGCTTTGGCCGGCTGTGACTTTGTCGGTTTTCAGGTCAAGGGTGCAATCGGCTCGTCAAAGAATCACTCTTCACCGCGCCCAACTCCCGTTGAGAGCCGATATTGCAGACAAATTTCAACGGCTCAACGAGAAGAAGGCAGCTTTAGACGCCAAAACCGACACTTCTACCCATAGTGCCGAACTCGAGACCTTGCGCAAGGAACTGGAGGACCTTGAAAAGAGGGCCAGGGAGACCAAACAACTTATCCAAGACAAGGAAACCCTCATTGCTCGCTCTCAAGAGGAAGCAAAAGGCCTCACAGCCGATCTGAAGACCGATCTGGCTGAAATTCGTGCCCTGAACAGTCAGCTGGTGATGGGGAGAGACGAGGACGACGAGGCTGAGATCGCCGAGGTGGATCGAATCCGTGCCGATGCCCTTCACTCCCTCGACGCTTTTCTTCAGTAGAGCCCCTTTGTGCAAACTGACGAATGTTGCTGAACTTGTTTCGCTGAAATTGTGTAAAGTCGATGGCCGTGCATCGGCTTTTTATATGTACTGATTTGTTTTGATTTTTTTTACTGGCCGATCTTTTCATCGCACATGTATCGGTGTCGCACATGTTTATCTGATTAGGTGCCCCCCGAGCCGATTCTGCCAGGTGTCTGCTGATATCGGCTCTGTGGTTAGCCAAGGCACTATATGTGAACGACGGTCCTGTTAGGACCAGTGTTGACTTCTTCTTAACTCATCAGCCGACGTAAACCCATTGCCCATTAGATCGACGTTGAACCCAGGCAGAATGCATGGTGAGGATAATTTTGGCCGATTTCTGGAATCGGCCTCCATGTTGATTGCTCGATGAAGGTTTGGCAATGTTTCTTCATAGATCTTTGGGACCGATCCCTCGGATCGGCATTGCCGCGTTTGTCCGTACATATAGATTTTTGGGAAGTGTCGGAGCCGATCGCGTGGAACGGGTTCTTCCTTGTCCTCGTTATGAGAACAGCTGCCCTTGTTCTATCGCTATTTGGACCTGCTGGCGCCACACCCTGCAGTCGTTGGTGGCGTGGGTGAACGTGTTATGCCACTTGCAGTATGGCTTTCCGTTCAGCTCCTGCACCGTGGGGATCTTGTGGCCTTCGGGTAACTTTAGCTGCTTCTCCTTGAGTAAGAGGTCGAAAATCTGCTCAGCTTTGGTCACGTCGAAGTCAAACCCTTTTGGAGGACCTTGTGGCTTAACCCATTTACCGGACACGGGGCTTGCCCCCCGAGTCCATTCAGCCACTGCTACCTCTTGATCTCCCGCAGCACCTTCATCTTCATCTGCCTCAACCAGGACCACCGCACGCTTGAATTTATCCTGGTAAACATCCGGGTGGCGCTGTTCATATGCTGACAGCTTCTGCACCATGTGCGCCAGTGAAGGGTAGTCTGCTTGGGAGGCCACGTCCTTGATCGATGATGAGAGACCCACCACCGCCAACTCGATTGCTTCTTTTTCACTCACATGAACCGAATAACAACGGTTCCTAATGGTCCTGAAGCGCTGGACGTATTCTGCCGCTGTTTCCCCGCGCTTCTGTCGTACTTGTGCTAGATCGGCAATACCAGCCTCGGAAGCCTCTGAGTGATACTGTACGTGGAACTGCTCTTCCAACTGCTTCCAAGTCCGGATTGAGTTTGGTGGCAGCGATGTGTACCACCCAAAAGCCGATCCTGTGAGGGACTGTGCGAAGAACCTCAGGCGCAGCTCGTCTGATGCTGAGATCGTGCCCAGCTGTGCCAAATATCGGCTCACATGCTCGATGGAGCTGGAACCATCTGATCCATTAAACTTGGTGAAATCAGGGAGCCGATATTTGGGTGGTAGCGGGATCAACTCGTACTCGTTGGGGTACGGCTTGGAATAGCCGATTGTCCTCCTTTTCGGCATCATGCCGAACTGATCTTTCAGGATCGTATAGATCTAATCCGCGGTGATGGCTGTAGGCGTTGAATTATGAAGATTCGCCGGGGTGGCATACTTAGCCAGCCATGCTTGCTTTTCCAGCTCTGAGCCAACTGCAGGAGCTGAGCTCTGGAGGTTTGTCGGAGTGGCATACTTAGCTAGCCACGTCCGCTTCTCAAGATCCGTTCCCGACGTTCCTCCTGGCTGTTCGGAAGTCCCTGCTTGTTGCAGCCTGGTTCGAGAGTGCCCGATTCTTGCGGTCTGGCACGTATGCGCACGTGTATCCGTGGGGGATCTCCTTGGGCGCCTCATGCAAGAATTGGTAGTCACTAGGGTCACCACCGATCTTGTAGACGACGTATGCCGATGAATTCGGCACTTCGGGTGCTGCCAACGCAAACGGCAGTGGTGGACGGGACTGGAGTGGCATCTCTCCCTGGTGAGTCCCCGAGCTGGTCCTGACGGAGAATATTGGTGGCTCATGATTTCCTGGATCACGCGCAGAGCGACACGCTCCAAAGTGTTCACCAGGCTCTCAGAATGGCGGTGCAGCGAATGAGCCACCATGAAGTTAATATCCTGCCGCAGCGACCTGGTGCGTTCTTCTGACGGGGTGGACAGGTCCACTCCATCGAGCGCGCCTTCAGGTGAGAACCCTTTCCACCTGATGCCATGTGAGCGGTTTCTGTGAAAAGAGCCGACGAGGTCGGCTTCGAGGACTGCTTTGATCTCGTCATACTTCTTCTTGAGCTCCTCAGTCAGATCCTCGTACTTGACCGGAGTGCCTTCTGCCATCTCAGATGTAGATGGCGATGCGGTTGATGTCGAAGATCGTCCCACCGGGCATGCCAGAATGTGTTGCGGTCAGAAACCCACCGGCGGGCAGCGACGGGCAACACCGTAGAGCCGGGAATCTCCCAGGACTGCGGCTGGCCCTGGTCCCTCCGAGCGACGGCCCGCAAAGCCTTCGGCACGCACGTCCGATGCTGATGGAAGGGCGTGCCACCTGACCTATACCTGGTCGGGAAGGTGTTGGATGATGCCTCGCTTAGTTTCTGCATGGCATACACGTAAACGTTAAATACGAGCCTCGATCGGCTCTCGGGTTGTCTCGTGAATCGGCTCGGAGAGCCGATCCACCCATGATGCGTACGAGGTGTACGATCGGATGGTGGTCCTGCTTGATCAAGATAAAGCTAAAACGACCTACTACGATTTGGGGTTTTCACCGCATAATCGGAACATCCTACTCGTGATTGAGCACGGCGGCCACGCACGGTGATCGTAAACCGACCCTAGACAAGGCCTAAAAACCAACACGAAGTTGATCCTCGGAACATCCTGTCTAGGGCTAGCGAACTACACCCTACGTGCCACTGGATCCTTCAACCCGTTTGTAAGGCCTAACGATGCGAGATATTAAACTAATCCTTGAAGAACAAGGAGCAATCATAACGGATCGGATCTACTAGATAATGAACAAGCGGGGTGCCGCCCTTACACCCAAGATAGGTGTAAGGGCGGCTAGATGCCTAAGGGTTGCACGACGATAGCATATGATATGATGAACAATGCTAACCCTAAAACATCTATGATAACTACGTTGCTCGCCATCAAAATGGCTTCAGTACGAGCAACGCATGAACCACGAATAAACGTGTGCTGCCTAGATCGCAAGATGCGATCTAGGCAGCATGGTGCTTACCCGGAAGAAACCCTCGAGACAGGGGAGTTGGCGATGCGCCGAGATTGGTTTGTGGTGAACGTGATTGTTGTTTATTTCATAAACCCTAGATACATATTTATAGTCCAGGGGACTTTCTAATTCAGGCGTGCACCTAACCGTGCACGGGTTAAACTCTAACTTCTAAACGACATGTATCCTATTATGTTACAGATACACGGGCAAACTAGCCCAAACTTGGTATAGAAGGCCGATTCATGTATTTCTTCTATGTATATTCTTCAAGCCCATCTCCAATCGCGGCCCACCTCTGATCCGGTCAAATTCTGGTGATAACATACATAGCATGTCATAAAAATTTGCTTGCATTGTTTTATTCATAGATAGGTATGACATTGTGGTATCCTCCTCTGAATAACTCGTTTGAATTGACTTGGCACATGCTCACGCATGCATATGACTAAACAAAAAGTCAATTAAGCCTCGATGATTTACTTTGCTTCAGAGTTCTTGTATCACTTTTATGCCTTCGTTAATTTTATTCTGTCGGAAGCATGATTATGACAGTTATTGCTCTCTTGATTGTCGCTTCCCAATCTATTGCTAGCCTTCACTTGTACTGAGCGGGAATGCTGCTCGTGCTTCCAAATCCCTGAAAACCAAGTTATTCCAAAGTGTCCACCATAAATACCTATGCATGGCATTTCAAACCATTCCAAGTAAATTTTCATGCGCTACTGATACGTCTCAAATGTATCTATAATTTCTTATGTTCCATGCTTGTTTTATGACAATACCTACATGTTTTGTTCACACTTTATATCGTTTTTATGCGTTTTCCGGAACTAACCTATTGACGAGATGCCGAAGTGCAAGTTCCTGTTTTCTGCTGTTTTTGGTTTCAGAAATCCTAGTAAGGAAATATTCTCGGAATCGGACGAAATCAATGCCCAGCATCCTATTTTTCCACGAAGCTTCCAGAACACCCGAGAGCCACCAGAGGAGGGCCCTGGGGGCCCACACAACAAGGCGGCGCGACCAAGGAGCCAGGCGCGCCGCCCTACTGTGTGGTGGCCCCCTCAGCCTTCCGACTCCGCCTCTTCGCCTATTTAAAGGTCCTTGACCTAAATCTTCGACACGAAAAAGCCACGGTACGAGAAACCTTCCAGAGCCGCCGCCATCGCGAAGCCAAGATCTGGGGGACAGGAGTCTCTGTTCCGGCACGCCGCCGGGACGGGGAAGTGCCCCCGGAAGGCTCCTCCATCGACACCACCGCCATCTTCATCACCGCTGCTGTCTCCCATGAGGAGGGAGTAGTTCTCCCTCGAGGCTAAGGGCTGTACCGGTAGCTATGTGGTTAATCTCTCTCTCTGTACCCCAATACAATGATCTCATGAATTGCTTTGCATGATTGAGATCCATATGATGAGCTTTGTATCACTATTAGTCTATGTGCTACTCATGTGATGTTATTAAAGTAGTCTATTCCTCCTTCACGGTGTAATGGTGACAGTGTGTGCATCGTGTAGTTCTTGGCGTAAATTATGATCATAATCTCTTGTAGGTTATGGAGTTAATTATTGCTATGATAGTATTGATGTGATCTATTCCCCCTTTATAGTGTAAAGGTGACAGTGTGTATGCTATGTTAGTACTCGGTTTAAATTGAAAAGATCTATTATGCTCTAAGGTTACTTAAATATGAATGTCGAATGTTGTGGAGCTTGTTAACTCCGGCATTGAGGTGCTCTTGTAGCCCTACACAACGAATGGTGTTTATTATCAAACAAGAGTATATGTAGCACAAAGGAAGAGAACTTATTTATTTATGTGATCAATGTTGAGAGTGTCCACTAGTGAAAGTATGATCCCTAGGCCTTGTTTCCAATACCGCAAACACCGCTTGTTTCTTGTTCTCTTGCATGTTTACTTTCCGCAATATTACTACCATCAACTGCACGCCAGCAAGCACTTTTCTGGCGCCGTTACTACTGCTCATATTCATTCATACCACTTGTATTTCACTATCTCTTCGCCGAACTAGTGCACCTATATATCTGACAAGTGTATTAGGTGTGTTGGGGACACAAGAGACTTCTTGTATCGTGATTGCGGGGTTGCTTGAGAGGGATATCTTTGACCTCTTCCTCCCCGAGTTCGATAAACCTTGGGTGATCCACTTAAGGGAAACTTGCTCGTTGTTCTACAAACCTCTGCTCTTGGAGGCCCAACACTGTCTACAAGAATAGAAGCACCCGTAGACATCAAGCACTTTTCTGGCGCCGTTGCCGGGGAGGAAAGGTAAAAGGCACTCACACTCCGGTCCTAGGTAACTAAGTTATTTTCTGTTGCCGTTGTGTGTGTGTTCGAAGCTATTTCCTTTAGATCCTGCAATTGCATCTTTTTGTCTCTTGTTTTACGCTAGTAAGGCTTAATGGAAGACAACAACAAAATGAGAGATCTTTATGAACTTTATCTTGAATTAGGACATGATGTGTTTGAAGAGAAAATTAAAAAATCCATGAAACTTATGCATGCTAATGGGAATGTTATTAGTATGAATGCTTTGAACACCATTGTTGCTAATGCTATGGAAGAATTTAAGCTTGGGGAGGTCGGTTTTGATGAAAATGATCTCTTTAGTCCTCCGGGTATTGAGGAGAAAGTTTATGTTGATTATGATATGCCTCCTATTTATGATGATTATAATGATAGTGGTCTTTTGGTGCCGCCTACTATGGAGAGTAAATTTGATTATGATTATACTATGCCTCCTACACTTGATGAGAATAATAATGATAGCTACTTTGTTGAATTTGCTCCCGCTACAACTAATAAAATTGATTATGCTTATGTAGAGAGTAACGATACTTTTATGCATGTGAATAAGAATGCTTTATGTGATACTTATATTGTTGAGTTTGTTCATGATGCCTCTGAAAATTATTATGAGAGAGGAAAATATGGTTGTAGAAATTTTCATGTTACTAAAACACCTCTCTATATGCTGAAATTTTTGAAGTTACACTTGTTTTATCTTTATATGCTTGTTGCATTATGCTTCATGAATTTGTTTATTTACAAGATTCCTTTTCATAGGAAGTGGGTTATACTTAAATGTGCTTTGAATTTGCTTCTTGATGCTCTCTTTTGCTTCAACTCTTATTTCTTATGTGAGCATCATTAAAATTGCTGAGCCTATCTTAATGGCTATAAAGAAAGAACTTCTTGGGAGATAACCCATGTGTTTATTTTACTACAGCACTTTTATTTTATATTTGAATCTTGGAAGTTGTTACTACTGTAGCAACCTCTCCTTATCATGTTTTTTTTTGCCAAGTAAAGTCTTTGATAGCAAGGTTCATACTAGATTTGGATTTCTGCGCAGAAACAGATTTCTGACTGTCACGAATTTGGGCAGGGTTCTCTGTAGGTAACTCGGAAAAATCTGCAAATTTACGTGCGTGATCCTCAGATATGTACGCAACTTTAATTCAATTTGAGCATTTTCATCTGAGCAAGTTAAGTGCCTCTGTAAAATTCGTCTTTACGTACTGTTCTGTTTTGACAGATTCTGCCTTTTATTTCGCATTGCTTCTTTTGCTATGTTTGATGGATTTCTTTGTTCAATTAACTTCCAGTAGCTTTGAGAAATGTCCAGAAGTGTTAAGAATGATTGTGTCACCTCCCAACATGTGAATTTTTTTTATGCACTAACCCTCTAATGAGTTTGTTTTGAGTTTGGTGTGGAGGAAGTTTTCAAGGGTCAAGAGAGGAGGATGATATACTATGATCAAGAAGAGTGAAGAGTCTAAGCTTGGGGATGCCCCCTTGGTTCATCCCTGCATATTTCAAGAAGACCCAAGCGTCTAAGCTTGGGGATGCCCAAGGCATCCCCTTCTTCATCGACAATTTATCAGGTTTCTTCTCTTGAAACTATATTTTTATTCGGTCACATCTTATGCACTTTACTTGGAGCGTCTGTGTGCTTTTATTTTCGTTTTGTTATTTTCATTCTCTGAATAAATCCTTGTGTGGGAGAGAGACACGCTCCGCTGGTTCGTATGAACACATGTGTTCTTAGCTTTTAATGTTCATGGCGAAGGTTGAAACTGCTTCGTTCATTGTTATATGGTTGGAAACAGAAAATGCTGCATGTGGTAATTGGTATAATGTCTTGAATAATTTGATACTTGGCAATTGTTGTGCTCATATAGATCATGTTTAAGCTCTTGCATCATGTACTTTGCACCTATTAATGAAGAACTACATAGAGCTTGTTAAAATTTGGTTTGCATGATTGGTCTCTCTAAGTCTAGATATTTTCTGGTTGAGGTGTTTGAACAACAAGGAGACGATGTAAAGTCTTATAATGATTACAATATGTTCATATGTGAGTCTTGCTGCACCGTTTATACTTGAGTTTGCTTCAAACAACCTTGCTAGCCTAGCCTTGTATTGAGAGGAATTCTTCTCGTGCATCCAAATCCTTGAGCCAAAATCCATGCCATTTGTGTCCACCATACCTACCTACTACATGGTATTTCTCTGCCATTCCAAGCAAATACTTCATGTGCTACCTTTAAACAATTCAAAAGCTATTATCTCTTATTTGTGTCAATGTTTTATAGCTCATGAGGAAGTATGTGGTGTTTTATCTTTCGATCTTGTCATTTACTTTTGACAGACTTTCACAATGGACTAGTGGCTTCATCCGCTTATCCAATAACTTTGCAAAAAGAGCTGGCAACGGGGTTCCCAGCCCCAATTAATTAACTTGCATTAATAATTCTCTTCACATGTTTTGCTCTGATTCATCAGTAAGCAACTTAATTTTGCAAATAGACACTCCTTCATGGTATGTGATTGTTGGAAGGCACCCGAGGATTCGGTTAGCCATGGCTTGTGAAAGCAAAAGGTTGGGAGGAGTGTCATCTAAAAAAATAAAAAAATATAAACTAAACTAAAGTACATGTGTAAACAAAAGAGAAGAGGGATGATCTACCTTGCTGGTAGAGATAACGTCCTTCATGGGAGCCGCTCTTGAAAGTCTGGTTGACGAGGTAGTTAGAGTACCCATTACCATTCGTTGACAACAACAAACACCTCTCAAAACTTTACTTTTTATGCTCTCTTTATGTTTTCAAAATAAAAGCTCTAGCACATGATTTAATCCCTGCTTCCCTCTGCGAAGGGCCTTTCTTCTACTTTATGTTGAGTCAGTTTTCCTACTTCTTTCTATCTTAGAAGCAAACACTTGTGTCAACTGTGTGCATTGATTCTTACATGTTTACCTATTGCACTTGTTATATTGCTTTATGTTGACAATTATCCATGAGATATACATGTTGAAGTTGAAAGCAACTGCTGAAACTTAATCATCCTTTGTGTTGCTTCAATGCCATCTACTAAGAATTTATTGCTTTATGAGTTAACTGTTATGCAAGTCTTATTGATGCTTGTCTTGAAAGTACTATTCATGAAAAGTCTTTGCTATATGATTCAGTTGTTTACTCATTGTCTTCATCATTGCTTTGAATCGCTGCATTCATCTCATATGCTTTACAATAATGTTGATCAAGATTATGTTGGTAGCATGTCACTTAAGAAATTATTCTTGTTATCGTTTACCTACTCGAGGGCGAGTAGGAACTAAGCTTGGGGATGCTTGATACGTCTCAAACGTATCTATAATTTCTTATGTTCCATGCTTGTTTTATGACAATACCTACATGTTTTGTTCACACTTTATATCGTTTTTATGCGTTTTCCGGAACTAACCTATTGACGAGATGCCGAAGTGCCAGTTCCTGTTTTCTGCTGTTTTTGGTTTCAGAAATCCTAGTAAGGAAATATTCTCGGAATCGGACGAAATCAATGCCCAGCATCCTATTTTTCCACGAAGCTTCCGGAACACCCGAGAGCCACCGGAGGAGGGCCTGGGGGGCCCACACAACAAGGCGGCGCGGCCAAGGAGCCAGGCGCGCCGCCCTACTGTGTGGTGGCCCCGTCAGCCTTCCGACTCCGCCTCTTCGCCTATTTAAAGGTCCCTGACCTAAATCTTCGACACGAAAAAGCCACGGTACGAGAAACCTTCCAGAGCCGCCGCCATCGCGAAGCCAAGATCTGGGGGACATGAGTCTCTGTTCCGGCACGCCGCCGGGACGGGGAAGTGCCCCCGGAAGGCTCCTCCATCGACACCACCGCCATCTTCATCACCGCTGTTGTCTCCCATGAGGAGGGAGTAGTTCTCCCTCGAGGCTAAGGGCTGTACCGGTAGCTATGTGGTTAATCTCTCTCTGTGTACCCCAATACAATGATCTCATGAATTGCTTTGCATGATTGAGATCCATATGATGAGATTTGTATCACTATTAGTCTATGTGCTACTCTTGTGATGTTATTAAAGTAGTCTATTCCTCCTTCACGGTGTAATGGTGACAGTGTGTGCATCGTGTAGTTCTTGGCGTAGGTTATGATCATAATCTCTTGTAGGTTATGGAGTTAATTATTACTATGATAGTATTGATGTGATTTATTCCCCCTTCATAGTGTAAAGGTGACAGTGTGTATGCTATGTTAGTACTCGGTTTAAGTTGCAAAGATCTATTATGCTTTAAGGTTACTTAAACATGAATATCGAATGTTGTGGAGCTTGTTAACTCCGGCATTGAGGTGCTCTAGTAGCCCTACGCAACGAATGGTGTTCATTATCAAACAAGAGTATATGTAGCACAAAGGAAGAGAACTTATTTATTATGTGATTAATGTTGAGAGTGTCCACTAGTGAAAGTATGATCCCTAGGCCTTATTTCCAATACTGCAAACACCGCTTGTTTACTGTTCTATCGCATGTTTACTTCCTCGCAATATTACTACCATCAATCGCACGCCAGCAAGCACTTTTCTGGCGCCGTTACTACTGCTCATATTCATTCATACCACTTGTATTTCACTATCTCTTCGCCGAACTAGTGCACCTATACATCTGACAAGTGTATTAGGTGTGTTGGGGACACAAGAGACTTCTTGTATCGTGATTGCGGGGTTGCTTGAGAGGGATATCTTTGACCTTTTCCTCCCTGAGTTCGATAAACCTTGGGTGATCCACTTAAGGGAAACTTGCTGCTGTTCTACAAACCTCTGCTCTTGGAGGCCCAACACTGTCTACAAGAATAGAAGCACCCGTAGACATCAGCTACCTTTAAAACCTTCAAAGTACTTCTCAATTTGTGCCAATGTTTTATAGCTCATGAGGAAGTATGTGGTGTTCTATCTTTCAACCTTGTCATTTACTCCTAACAGACTTTCACCAATGAACTAGTGGCACATCCGCTTATCCAATAATTTTGCAAAAAGAGCTGGCAACGGGGTGCCCAGCCCCAATTAATTAACTTTTATTAATAATTCTCTTCACATGTTTTGCCCTGATTTATCAGTAAGCAACTTAATTTTGCAAGTAGACACTCCTCCATGGCATGTGAATGTTGGAAGGCACCCGAGGATTCGGTTAGCCATGGCTTGTGTAAGCAAAGGTTGGGGGGAGTGTCATTGTAACATCCCAAGTTTCAACCAAATAAATAAAGAGAGGGGAGTTTCAAATACTCAAAATTTACAACTAACAAAAACTTTATTTATGCATCTAGCTAGTGCTACATATAGTATTATGCATAGTGTGCATCCTTCTTGTGTGCTTTTGCCATGATGAGTGTTTATTGTTGATCAAGTGAGATTAAACCCTAATGCAAGATCCTAGAACCCCATATAGAGAAAAATAAAAGAAATGAAATATTGCAAATTTCACTCACATACAACTTTGGCCAATTATGCAAAACCCTAATCAAGGCCACCATTGCTTGCTCCCTTGGTTGTGAAACACTTATATATCAAGAACAAACACAATTGCATCAAAGAAACCAAAATCAAATCAAAGAAAAAATTCAAATTTCACTCACATATGATCATGGTCACTTTGCCCCTTTTTAATATCATGCTCACTTTGCACCCCTGGTTTGGAAGATTCTTAAACTAAAACCCCCCACTTCTTTCCACCTCATCCAAGACCATGTCAAGTTGAACAATTTTGGTGTTGACCATCAGGGTTGACTCTGCCTACGTTGACCAGAATAAAGGAGACAAGAAGCAACTATGAGATAGAGAGAAGATCATGACAATTTTGAAACTTTGCAAACCTGCACCAAATTGACCACCACCACCACCATTCTACTCCATTAATTATTTAAATGAACTTCACCAAAAATAAATTCAAAATTCGACAAAAATCTTCATGCGGCCATACTGTCGAACATCTGGTGGGCAAAAATAAAATTTGATCAAACATGCTTTTGTCCAGCAGTCCCTTGCCTAAACCCCTTTTGATCCTTGATCATTACTGCTCCCCTGCATCTCCTGCATCAAGCCCTGTACGTGCCCTTGCTGATTAAAGTGAGGAGAGGGCCATTTCTCTGCCATGCCGTGCACATGCCGATCCTCTTGCACTCATCACCTCTGATCTCCCTCTCTCACCAAAACCTTGTCCTGGAGAATCTCTTTGCGTCGCTGATCATCACGGTGCCCAGCTGGAACCCGCGCGAGGCTGGCATTGGCCGAGCCAGACCGTGCCCAGCACGCCCAATACGTGCCAGCACGCGCGCTCACCGCGCACTGGACGCGCCGGAGCGGCAAGCCTTGCCATCGCCTCAGTCCTCCCCTGCAAGATTACCTCTGCGTCGAGCAACGTCTCCCTCCCCTCTAGCTACTAGACATGCTCAATGGCGCGCAGAAGCACCGTCGCCATCGTCCTCGCCGGAGATTGCCGCCATGTACTGCGGCATGATTAGCACGCGCCCGAGCCATCCCTTCACCTTTTTTCTGCGCCAGCAGCACGTTGAGCATCGCCATGCCGTCGCCCATCGATTGCCGTCCTTACCTTGCCCCTTTGAGCACCGGAGACGTCGCGCCATGCCCAACCCTTCTCAGCACCCGCAGCACCTCCTCCCCTCTATAAATAGAGCTCTCCCGCACCCCAATTCTTCACACACACTGGTTCTCCTCCCATCTCTGCTTCTACTCGAACCGTTAGCTAAACAAATCGTCGCCGGAGTAGCACCAATTTGAAGATCGGAGCCGCCAGTACCCGGAGATCGTCACCGTCGATTGGAGCTTCCCCACGCCTCGCCGCCGGTACCAGTCGACTCAGCATCCTCGCCAACGTCGCCGCGCACCTCGCCGTCGACCGCGGGAACACCGGTAGGCCCTCCGACCCCCTAGGCTCGCCGCCAGTGCGCCAGGATCTCGTCGGAGATGACGATGCTCCACGGCCGCACGATCGCGTTTTGATCCAACGCCCCTTATTCCTCCATACCGTTCCGCTTGAGGGAGCCACTGACGGGTGGATCCCACCGTCAGACGGCCTGCTTGTGCCAGACGCGACGTGGGTCGGCCCAACTCCTTTTCGCCTGGCAGCCCAGCTGCGTTTCCCGCCTAAGCCCAAACGTTCAAATTCGAATTTTTGAATTGTTTGAATTGCTTGCATATGCTTTGCTAAAACTTAAATAGTTTCAAATCGGCTAAACCAAATTTGATAATTTTTATATATTCAGAAAGCTTGTGAAATTATCTACACAACCCCACTAGTCTCACTTGTAGTTTATTTGTAGAATTTAAATAGAAAAATAACAAGACAGGACCTTTTTAAACTTCAAATAATTATTAAAAATTAACTATAAATGATTTTGAGTTGACTCCAACTCTCATAAATCACATTTAACATACTCTAATTGTTTCTGTAAAAAGATAGCATAGTTGTTTGTATGATCATGGACTAGAGAAAAATAATGGCTATATGGCCATTTCTAGTTCATTTAACTCATTTGAATTAATTTATTTAAATAGTATGAGAGCTACTCTCTCATTTAAATCTGGATCCTAAGTAATTCAATAAGAGGTAATGACCTTAGAGCAACTCTAACAGAGCCCCTATTTATCGGAACTGAAAAAAGCGAGTTCAGTCTCCCGAAAAACAATTTGGTTGCGGATTTAGCGATGGCGCAGAACAGAAACCGAAAAGGTGAACCGAACTCGATGAAATCAAACGTCGCGGGAAACCAAAATTTGCGATCGCACTCGATTTCATCGAATGAAGCTAAATTTGTTCTTAATTTGTACATTACTAGGCAAAATACATGCATATTGCACGTACATTACGATCTAGGCACCTAAATGAAACTAGAATTACCCCCCGGAGTGACTATACTGTCACCGGGGAGCTAAACGTAGCCGGCGGAGGGTTTTTGCTCGCCGGTCTTCCTAGGCGATGACGACCGCCGCCATTTCGACGACCGCCGCCTCAGAGGTGCTCCCGCACGCTTGAGGCGTCCCGGCGGCGTCGTCGTCGTCATCGCCGTGCGGGGGCAGCGCCGGCAGAGGAGGGCTGCACGCCGCGGCAGCGGGAGGCGCCTCGGCTTTTCCTTCCGCCGCCTCCTCCAAGCACGCAGCGAGGTACGCCATCATCTCCGGCCACTTCCGGCCGGCCCTCCTCCATGCGCCGATGGAGCGCCTACGCCTGCCGAGCTCCGGCGACGCCCGTGCACCCGGCGGACGCCGAGTGCACCTTCCGGCGCCGGATCGGCCACCTCCCCTACCTACGCGTCTAGCACGCGTCATTCCGGACGGAGGGGAGCTGGCCGAAGCGGCGGCGCAGCGTCGGAGCGTCCGGAATCGCTCGTCGGAGCGGAGAACTGGCGGCGGCGGCGGGAGACGAGCGGTGGAGGGGAGTAGGGTTTGCGAACCGAACTCTCCTCCGCGAACCCTTTTAATAGGGGTCCCTCGGTGGTTTTCTCGGGCCCCCGAACTTTCGATTCGGGCCGGCCCATGTATTCGGGCGTTGATCTGCGCGCGTTTCAGCCCGAACCCGTAAATCCACCGGAAAAGTTCAGTTCCGGCGGGATTTACGAGCTCTGTTAGAGATGCTCTTTGTCTAATGAACCTCATATTTTATTACTTAGTGATATTAAATCATTACCATGCTATTATTAAAATGCATGAGGTGTAGCACCTCATTTAAATCATACTCTCAAATAATAGATATGAAGTGTTGACCTTGGTCAACATATATTCATACCTTATTATTATTTGAAGAGATTAAATTTTGGGTTCGGATGCGATACCATTCCAATTATACAAGTACCCCCACAATACCTGATTATGGGTAGGGCTTAACTAGAAGCTTGTGTAGTTTAGTATGGGTTCCCTCTAACACGCATCATAGGGGTTATGCCGAGGCTACCTCCATTAAAAGTGAAATGATGTGAATATGAGGTGAATGTACGACCCAAGCCCTGTGCAGTTCCCGGGTTGACGGTTGGTCTTCACCGGGAGGCCAAGCTCATGGGGAGAGGTGCCTATACTAGGTTATATAAGTGAAAGGTTATGGTTGATGATCCGCATACTGAGTTACGATGATTCGGGGTTATCCCCGATGGATGTAATCAAAAGTTGTGGCACAAGAGTACAACCTCTGCAGAGTGTTAAACCTATTCGAATAGCCGTGTCCACGGTTACGGACGATTGGGAAGGCCATACTGTTCTGTTGTCAGAACTTTTGTCTTGAAAATGAATGTTGAACTGAATGGTGAATTGACTTGAATCACAACTGAGTTGTGGGAATGACACTAATGTTCCCACTTGAGTTAGTCTAGCAAAATGAGGAGTCTTTACTAAATGTTTACAAACTATATTTGGCTTTATGCAAATAAACCTAGAGCTTAGCACCCCTTAAGTAATTACATTAGTATTAGTTTGCGAGTACTTTAAAGTACTCATGGTTGTGTCCCTGACTATTCAAATGCCAGACTATGAAGAGGAGCAGCAACAGGACATCTACGATAACTAGGAGCATCTTCTAACGTCAAGCGTTGCCTGTGGAATAGATAGTCCACTACTACTACGCTTCCGCTACTTGTTGTTGTTGATCATGTAGATCAACTATTTGTGTAATATTGGATCATGTGATCTATTGTTGTAAGACGATTATGTGTTGTAATAAATGATGACTCTATGATACTTAACTATTATGGCTCGCAAAAACAATTATCCTGGGATTGCGATGTATGGCATAATAGGCATCTGGACTTAAAAATCAGGGTGTTGACAAGTTGGTATCAGAGCCATTGTTTGACCTTAGGAGACCCTAGTTAGAATGGACGTCTAAAAAACTTAGTTTCGAAATCAATGAAGTGAATAGTTATGAAAACAGATTCACACTCTTACCTTTAGGATCTTTTTCAAACCCTAAGTTCATGCTCTTCCTTATAAGTTATTTAAAATTTGGAACACTTGCACTTTTCTAACTTACTCATCCAATTCCTCTACAGATGGAGCCGTTCATCCAGACCAAGGTTTACCAGCTAGGGAATGGCGGAGACATGATCTTCGAAAGGGACCTTCATGCCCTCTCGGAGTTTCTTGGACGCTCGCCTCCTGAGTTCTACGGGGGTCAAGTCAACGACCAGCCCGGAGGACAGCTGCAGTGGGTCATCATGGCCGACCTCCCCGGGAAGCCTGAGTCCCCCATGTTCGGAAGAATCCAGTTCTCTCTCAGGGAGAACAACTGGGCGGACGGACTCGCTCGCGCCATGCAGGAAGCACTCGCCCGTCTGTGCGGGCAGAACGCGATGGCCATCCAAGGGGAACGCTTTGCTCACCTCGCAAGGCACAACTCCCTTGGAGTACCCCTGAACCTGTCGTTCCACCCCGTGCTGAGGCACCATGTGGACCACCTCGACTTCATGTTGTGCGAGACTCACACGGAGCTGGACAACTCCCGCGCCTACGCCAACCACACCTACCTCCAGCTGGCTCAGCAGGCCGAGACCATCAAGGTCATCGCCAAGGAGCGTAGGACTCTTCGCCGCCTGAACGCGAAGAAGGACTACACCATCCACCGCCTCAAGGCAAAGATAGCCTCACTGAAGGAGACTATCGAAGCCCAGGCCGAACAGCTCTAGGAACTGGAGGGAAAAGGCGAGGGAGAAGACATCCAGGGAGATGGATACTCCTATGTGAGCAACGATGATGACTATGAAGAAGAGGAAGACGAAGACCTGGCCTTCCACCCCAATGTGGATGGCTATGAGCACCTGGAAGCCGGGATGGATAACACCTTCCCGATCAATGTTGATGCAGGGTAGTTTCCCCTGAGCACTTGAGTAGCGTGAGTTGTATCGGTCCCTTGTATCGTAGAATGGTGAAATGGTTCTTCAAACCATCCGGTGTGTTAGTTTGTAATGTTTGTTGCTTGAATGAACAAAAAGTGTGTTTAATTTCATCATATCAAGAACTCAAGTTTTTAAACTTTGAACTTTACCCAAAATAAGCCATAGAAATTTCCCTCTCATCTCATGATCTATCTCAATGTTCAGATGGCCCCTCCAGGCCGCTGTGCACATCAGGATGCTATGATGCAACTGCTGCAGACTCTGATGGCAGATAGAGAGGTTGAAAGAGCTGAAAGGCAAGCCAATATCGCTGCACTGCAACAGATCGCTCAGAACAACCAAGGCCATGGAAACTATGATCACCCGGGATCCAAGCTGAAGAACTTCCAGAACCCTAACCCACCTGTGTTCAGCAAGACTGAAGAGCCCCTGGATGCTGATGATTGGCTCCAAACCATGGATAACAATCTTGAAGTTGCCGGAGTGGAAGCCAATGATAAGGTGTTGTTTGCTACGCACTACTTGGCAGGACATGCACGAGCCTGGTGGACGAGTGCCCGTGCATTGAATGCCGGACAGATGATGACTTGGGCAGATTTCAAGCTCAAGTTCAGCAAGTATCACGTGCCACCGGGTCTGATCAAGAAGATGAGGGACGAGTTCAGGGAACTCAAGCAGGGCAGAATGACCGTGGTGGAATACCGCGACAGATTCTTCACTCTGTCAAGGTACGCCCCGGATGAGACTGATACCACCGAGAAGAGGAAGGAGAGATTCTTGAACGGACTGCACGATGAGATGCAGACTGTGCTGGTCAACATCCCTTTTGCTGACCTTGAAGCCCTGGTTGACTCCGCCATCCAGATGGAGGGAAAACTGAACCAAGCCAACGAGAACCGCAAGTGCCGCATGATGCACCAGAGTGGGCCCAGCAATACCCCAAGGTATCGCCCCAGCTCAAGCGGAGGGTTTCCCCAAGAAGTAACAAGCCCCAGATGCAGATGTCACGTCCGGGTTTTCAGAACCGGAGTGGAGGACACCCGAGGCCAGGAGGCCACCACAACAACAACAAGAACCCCCACCATGCCAACACCAACCACTTCAACCGCGCCCCGATGAGAGCCCCCGGCAACAGCAACCCCAATAACTCCAACACTGCTCCGAGGACTGGGAGCAATGCTATCCCCGTCGCCCCCAAGGACAACTCCACCATCACCTGCTATGAATGCGGAGTTGTGGGACACTACTCCAACGAGTGCCCCAAGAGGATTTCCAAGACTGCCCCCAACACCGCTGCACCTGCTCAGCAGCAACGACGTGTCTCCACCGGCAGAAAGTTCACCCCCAACAACCCCAACAACCACAGCGGCCGCCTCTTTCACATGAGTGCGGAAGAAGCCCAGGAAGCGCCAGATGTCGTGCTGGGTATGTTCTCTGTTAATTCAGTACCTGCAAGAGTGTTGTTTGATTCTGGAGCATCGCATTCGTTTGTTACTGAAGATTTTGCATGCACTAGTAAGATTCAACCCATCAGTTTGAATCATGTCATGATAGTTCAAATACCTGGTTCAACTACAAAAGCTAGAAAAATTTGCAAAGATGTACCCATCAGAATTCATGAAATAGATTTTTATGCAAATTTGGTTGTTCTGGGAGCAAAAGGTTTGGAAGTAGTACTGGGTATGGATTGGATGTCCAAGCATCATGGACTGATTGATTGTGCCAAGAAGGCCATCACCATGACTAGTAGCACCGGAGTGTTAGTAGAACACATATCTGAAAGACTGCCCAGAAAGTTTACCTGCAACCAGAGTTTAGCCAAGCCCACCTTGGATCAGATCAGGGTCGTCTGTAGATACCCTGATGTGTTTCCTGATGATCTAGCCGGTATGCCCCCAGATCGGGATATCGAGTTTATCATTGAGTTAATCCCTCGAACAGGACCCATAGCCCAGAGAGCTTACAACATGAACCCGGCAGAATTAGTGGAGCTGAAGAAGCAACTGGATGATATGCTAGCCAAAGGTTTGATCCAACCAAGTGCATCACCCTGGAGATCGCCAGTTTTGTTTGTGGATAAGAAGGATGGTGCAAACCGTTTATGTACGGATTACCGTAAGCTTAACGATGTCACCATCAAGAACAAATACCCCTTGCCAAAGATAGAAGACCTGTTTGACCAGCTGACCGGTGCCAAAGTGTTCTCTAATATTGATCTTAGGACCGGTTACCATCAACTGAAGATTCGTGCAACGGATATCCCCAAAACTGCCTTCACCACCAGATATGAGTTGTATGAGTACAACGTCATGTCATTTGGATTGACCAAGGCCCCCGCTTACTTCATGAACCTCATGAATAAGATCTTCATGAACTTCTTAGACAAGTTTGTCGTTGTTTTCATCGATGACATCCTAATCTACTCCAAGTCCGAGGAGGAACATGAGCAACACCTGGAGATCATCCTAGAAACCCTTAGACATCACAAGTTGTATGCCAAGTTTAGCAAATGTGATTTTTGGTTGAAGGAAGTAGGATTCCTGGGACACATCTTGTTTGCAGGAGGAATTGCCGTGGACCCCGCAAAGATCAAGAACGTTGCAGAATGGCAAGCCCCAACCACACAGACTGAAGTTCGTGCATTTCTTGGATTGGCGGGATACTACTGCAGATTTGTTGAAGGATTCTCAAGCATAGCAAGACCAATGACTCAACCGTTCAAGAAGGACAAGAAGTTTGAATGGACTGACAAATGTGAAGAGAGCTTCCAGAAGCTCAAGACAAGGTTAACCGAAGCCCCAATATTGATCATGCCGGACATCACCAAGCCATTTGACGTGTACTGTGACGCCTCCAAGATTGGTCTTGTATGCGTGCTGATGCAAGAAGGCAAAGTGATCTCATATCTGTCTAGGCAACTGAAGCAACATGAGCAGAATTACCCAACCCACGATCTAGAACTTGCATCAGTTGTGTTAGGCCTGAAACTTTGGCGTCATTACCTCATGGGTAATCGATGCGAGATATATTCGGATCACAAGAGCTTGAAGTATATCTTCACCCAGAAGGAGCTGAATATGAGGCAAAGAAGATGGTTAGAGTTAATCAAGGATTACGATATGGAAATTCACTATCACCCCGGCAAGGCCAATGTGGTAGCGGATGCTTTGAGTAGACTGCCGTGTCAGTTGAACTCCATGATCGCCGAAGAGCAACCTAGTTTGCATCAAGAATTTGAGCAGTTTAGAATGGAGCTAGTTAGCAAAGGATTCCTAGCAAGCATTGAACTCCAACCTACCTTGATTAGTCAGATAAAGGAAGCCCAGAAGGGAAATGCTAGCATTGATTTGATCAAGAGCCAAATAGCTGCCGGAAAGGCACCAGGATTCACCGAAGATGAAGAAGGAGTGCTTTGGTACAACGGACGCCTATGTGTGCCGTCAGATTCAGAGTTGAAGCAAGTTATTCTGAAGGAAGCCCATGACACCCTTGATGGGGTTCGTAGCATAGAAAACAAAAAATTTCCTACCGCAAGACGAATAAATCCAAGATCTAATCTATGGAACACCCAAGATCTGATCTACAAGATCGAAGCAACGAGATTGATATGAGACTAACCCTTGAAGATTTCCAAAGCCTACGAGATTAGATCTCGTTGTTGGTGTTGACGATCATCCCCAGTGCTGCAATCCGGCAGCACTTCCGTACTCGGTCGCGCGTACGGTGTCGATGAAGCTCCTTCCTCTCCCCGTTCCAGCGGGCAGCGGAGGTGTGGTAGATCTCCTCCAAGTTCCAGCAGCACGACGGCGTGGTGGTGGTGGTGGAGGAAGAAAAGCTGCAGGGCTTCGCCTAAGCCGGAGCAGCATATGGTGGAAGAGAGAGGCGGCCAGAGGAGGGACAATGGATGGGGCTGGCCGGCCACCCCCTCCCCTCTTTATATAGGGGGCCAGTCGGCTGGGGTGGCCCCCTTTCCCATCTAGGGTTAGGGGGGCGGTGGCCAAAGGGGGGAGAGGGCTTTCCCCTCCCCCAAGTTGATCCCCCCTAGGGAAACCCTAGGGGGTTGGCTGGCCTGGGCCTTGGGGGGCATGTGCCCCTGGCCCATTAGGCCAGGGAGCATCCCCTCGGCCCATGCTAGGCCTCCTAGGTCGTGGGCCCCATCGTGGAACCCTCCGGAACCCTCTAGAACCTTCCAGTCAACCACCGGAAAAAATCCGAACATTTCCGAAACCCATAAATCAACTTCCCTTATATGAATCTTATTCTCCGGACTATTCCGGACCTCCTCGTGACATCCTGGATCACATCCGAGACTCCGAACAAACTTCGTCTCCATACAATATTCAAATCTACTTATGCGACATCGAACCTTAAGCGCGTCACCCTACGGTTCGCGAACTATGCAGACATGGTCGAGACTCCTCTCCGAGCAATAACCAATAGCGGGATCTGGAGATCCATAATGGCTCCCACATATTCAACGATGACTTTAGTGATCGATTGAACCATTTACATACGATGCCAATTCCCTTTGTCACACGATATTTTACTTGTCCGAGGTTCGATCATCGGTATCTCACTACTAGGAAAAGGCCTAGCCGTAATACTGCCAGCAGTGGCGCACCATGACTGCCGTGCGCCACTACTACTTAGCAGTGGCGCACCACAAAAAGGTGGGCCACTGTTACAAAAGTAGTAGTGGCGCACCTTGATAGTGGTGCGCCATAAGTAAGTGGTGACAGGAGGCCAGCTCCTCCCCCAACCTAGTAGTGGCGCACGTCAGAGGGGTGCGCCACTGCTACATTTCTTACCTATGGCGCACGTTGGTGAGGTGCGCCACCGCTAGGAGGTGTCCAGAGCCCGTTTAGAGATGATAGGCTTAGCAATGGCGCACTTCGTCGGTGCGCCACCGCTACATAGGTTACCTATGGCGCATGTCGGCTCGGTGCGCCACTCGCTAGGGGGTGGCCGGAGATCATTTAGAGATGATAGGCTTAGCGGTGGCGCACCACTTATCGGTGCGCCATTTCTATGTCACCCTAGCAGTGGCGCACTGCTAGGTGGTGCGCCACCGCTAAACCGGGACCATTTCCCGCTTTTAACCCTCCACTCACATGTGCCACCCACTTTCCCCAAACACTCTTCCACCACCACCTCCCACCAAATCTGGATCCGGTCGTGTTGCCCCTCCTTCCCACCTCATTTTCACCTCTTCATTCACCAAAATTAAGTTGGTAAACTTAATTTTATTCATAGGTAAGTAATGGTGAAGCTTTCTTAGCTCAATACCCTACTCAATCTCAACTTTTTACCTCATCCAACACTCTAGGTCTCGCCGTATCGGTAACTTTGTTGGTTTTATGCTTTGTGTGTGACCGGTTCCGATCGTCTTGCACACACGTCATGCACATATGTTATGTGCGAAGCTCGATGATATCGCGCATGCGCGAAAAGCGTCACGTGCATGTGTGTTGTATGCGAAGCCTCCGGATCCACATGTGTTGTATATGCGAAGCCTCCACACATGTGTTGCATGTGTTTTTGTGTGCAGGGATTTGAAATGCGATGGAGTTGCCAATATTTTGCCGAAACGTTGATTCATTTCCGTTTCGGCGAATGTTGGGCATACTACGCATATACATGTCCGATTTTTAGGGAAGGTCATGCCAAAATTTTCTTTTGGTATGCTAAGATATCCATTTTCTCTATATCCGCAGGCGACCATGGTCCGCATGATGAGTGAAGGCGTTGTGGCTAGGTTTTTGAAAGCCGCGACAGCCGAGATGATTAGAAATAACCAAAAGGAGATAAGATGTCCGTGTCGAAGATGCAAGCTAACGAGCCTTATGGACCCTAAAGCCGATATGGTGCGGGACCACCTTCTCATGCGTGGTTTCATGGATGGCTATCGGTGGGAAGGCGACGAAGATGATTATGAATTTGTCCATGGGAATTCAACAAGAAGTAAGGAAGGAGGTGATCGGGATGTAGAAGATCTCGGGCATGATCGGGATGTAGAAGATCCCGGAGATGATGATGACCACAATGTAGGAGATCCTGGACCCGATGATGAGGAAGATCAAGATGGAGGTCATCATGACGATCATGAAGATGAAGACGATGGACCATCGTCGATGGACCGGGTGCAGGACCCTTATCTTCAAGAGCTGCTTCTCAGCGTACGAGTAACGCAAGAGCCGCCGCCCGAGAGAAAGCCAAGATGGATCAACTCGGAGGTAGACGCTGTTACTCCATTGTATGAAGGATGCAGGCCGGAGGATACCCGCCTGAAAGTAACGCTCATGGCTCGGAGATGAAGGTAAAGCACAAAATGACCGACACATCCTTCAACGACAGCATGTCATTCCGGCAGGAACGTCTTCCCAAAGGTAACACGTGTCCGACTAGTATCGAGGAGGCCAAGAAAATCGTGTGTCCTCCGGATTTACCGCATGTGAAATACCATGTGTGCTTGAACGATTGCATCATTTATCGGAACGAGCACGCAGAGTGTACCATATGTCCGGAGTGCGGCGTCAGTCGGTACAAGAAGGGGAAGAAAGCTCCTCGGAAGGTGGTGTGGTACTTTCCAATCACTCCTCGTCTGCAGCGGTATTTCGCGGATCCTAAGCAAGAAAAGCTAATGCGCTGGCACGCGGAGATGAGGAAGGGAGAAGATGACGCAGATGATCCGAAGAAAAAGAAAAAGGACAGGATGTTGAGACACCCTTCGGATGCTAGCCAGTGGAATGCGTTGAACCTCGAGTACCCAGAATTTGGGGACGATCCTAGGAACATAAGGCTGGGCGCGAGCACCGATGGAGTCAATCCGTTTGGCAGCCGGAGCAGCACGCATAGCACCTGGCCCGTGTTTGTGTGGATGTACAACCTCCCCCCTGGTTGTGCATGAAGAGGAAGTACATTCAAATGAGTATGCTAATTGAAGGGCCGAAACAACCAGGGAACGACATCAATCTGTATATGGGGCTTCTGAAAGAGGAGCTAGCCACGCTATGGGACACGCCTGCCAATACGTGGGACGCCGCCGCGGAAGAATATTTCCCTATGAGAGCCGCACTGCTCACGACGTTGCACGACTTTCTCGGTTACGGATATGTCGCGGGGCAGGTGGTCCACGGATTCAATGCATGCGTAAGGTGCATGGACGACACAACGTACCGCCAGCTAGATAGAGATCCCGGGTCCTCGAAAACGGTGTTCATGGGACATCGAAGGTGGCTTCGCGAGGACGACGCATGGAGGAAACGCAAGGATCTGTTTGATGGTGAAGACGAACCCCGAAGACGGCCACGTACGAGAAGCGGCGAGCAAATAGACGAGCTATTGAAAAATTGGAAAGAGTGCCCACCGCCGGGAAAGAAGCGAAAGGCGCCGGAGCCGCTGCTTAAGGTATGGAAGACGAGGTCTGTTTTCTGGGACTTGCCGTACGGGAAGATCCTCCGTGTGCCTCACAGCCTTGATGTCATGCACATCACGAAGAACGTGTGCGAGAGTCTGCTTGGTACCCTCCTCAACATGCCAGAGAAGACCAAAGATGGGCCGAAAGCAAGGTACGACTTGCAATCAATTGGGATCAGGGAGGAGCTTCACGCAGGACGCCCTAATGATGATGATGACGATGACGATGATGAGGCGGAGGACACGCAAAGTCGTCGCAAGGGAAAAAATGCCAAAAAGATTGAATATTACTGCCCCCCGCGTGCTTCACTCTAAGTCAGAAGGAGATCGAGCAGCTTTTCGACTCGTCTCCTAGGAGTAAAACTTCCCTACGGTTACGCGGGGAAGATAAGCAGGTACCTAGACAAAGCGAAGCAGAGGTTCAGCGGGATGAAGTCTCACGACCGTCACGTGCCGATGACGCGGATACTTCCGGTTGCAATCCGTGGGATCATGGACGCGCACGTCCGTGAAACGCTTTTTGGCCTATGCAACTTTTTCGACGTCATCTCTCGGAAGTCTGTTGGCGTGAGGCAACTTAGAAGGCTACAGGAAGAGATCGTGGTGATACTGTGCGAGCTTGAGATGTACTTCCCGCCCGCTTTCTTCGACGTTATGGTGCATCTCGCTGGTACATATCGTGGAGGATATCATCCAACCGGGGCCGACGTTCCCGCACAAGCATGATGCCGTTCGAAAGGATGAATGGTGTCATCAAAGGGTACGTTCGCAACAGGGCACGTCCGTACGGAAGCATAGCCAAGGGCATTCTCGACCGAAGAGTGCATCTCCTTCCGCACGAGTTATCTAGAAATCGAGAACCCCGTTGGCCTGCCCGTAAACAGGCATCTCGGGAAGCTCGCCGGATGGGGTCACCGCGACGGTAGCCGCGAAATGCATGTCGACTTCAAGGGTCGAATCGCCGACTTTGAAAGAGCAAACCTAGTCGCGCTACAACACATAGACGTGGTCGATCCTTGGGTGGTAGAGCACAAAACCTTCATCGCAAAGACGTACAGTGATCAGGGCCAACAGAGTACGGACGGAGATATAATCAAAGAGCACAACTCAACCTTCACGCGGTGGTTCAAGGACAAGATGCTGACGTACCCTATAGACGAGGATTCTTCTGCGGAAGAAAAACTCATATTCGCCTTGTCACAGGGCGCCGAACACAACCTGATGACATTTCGGCGTACGATATCAACGGCTACACATTCTACACCGAGGAAAAGGACATGAAGAGCGATTATCAGAACTCCGGGGTAACGATGGAGTCCTACACCGGTGACGTCAAGCGGAGATACTACGGAAAGATCGAGGAGATCCGGGAGCTGAGCTACGCCGGAGAGAATGTGCCGATGTTCCGTGTCGGTGGGCCAAGAACGTCATAAAAGAAGACCGGCATTTCACCACCATGGTTATACCCGAAGCCAAATCCAAGACAGCGGGCGCAAAGGTCACCGCGAAATATGAGCCATGGGTACTAGCTTCCCAAGTGGACCAATGCTTCTTCATTACCGACCCGCAAAAGCCCAGCCGTGTTGTCGTGAGGAGAGGCAAAAGGAGCATCGTCGGAATGGATGGAGCCGCCAACGAGCTAGACTTTGACCAGTACGGCGATCCGAAGATGGAAGATGACGACGACGATGATGAAGAACCATACACAACAAGAAGAAGCAGGACCACCCTACCTAAAGGCCGTCCATTCAAGAGAAGAAGTCTAGGAGTTCCGGGGCTAAATTATTCAACCGCGAGAAAGAAGGGCAAGAAGATTGTGAAAAGATAATTATGTATCATTTTCTTGTATGAATAATGGATGTCATATTGTTAATCTTCACATTGTACCGATCAAAATAGACATATAATTTATATTTTTGGATATTTTCTAGATTCTATAGTATTTTAAATATTCTACATAATTATAATTATTTATGCCTTTTATTTTGGTGTATTATGCTA
This sequence comes from Lolium rigidum, assembly GCF_022539505.1. Classification (NCBI taxonomy): domain Eukaryota; kingdom Viridiplantae; phylum Streptophyta; class Magnoliopsida; order Poales; family Poaceae; genus Lolium; species Lolium rigidum. Next base: position 190,107,881 of record NC_061513.1, on the reverse strand, counting down.
TTTTGGATGTTTATTATAGTGTTAAATCAATTTAAAAAGAAAAGGAAAAAAAATGGGGCCGCCAGTGGTTCGAACTCCGGCCGGCAGGGGTTTGGCACAAACCAACCAGGGACGAGCCGGTGCGGTACTAAGCGGGATATGTCAATCCCCCCGCGTTATTATTTTGATCCGGACATAAAGAGCGGTGGCGCACCCCTAGAGGTGCGCCATTGCTAAGCCTCATAGTGGCGCACCCCGAGAGGTGCGCTATTGCTAAGGCGTCGGGGGACTTAGAAATTTCCCCTTCTTCTTCCCCCGTCCCGACCGGATCCCACCCGACCACCCCTCCCCTTCTTCCCCGAGCGACGCCGCCGTCCCTCGATCCGCCTCGCGCCGCCACCCCTCCCCTTCTTCCTCTCCGCCGGCGACGCCCCGCGCCCATTCACCACCGCGCCCTCCCACCTTCTCCCCGGATCTCCGAAGCCACCTCGCTCGCCCTCCATTCCCCACCGTGGCCGGATCGAGATTTCCCCACCTGCTCGCCGTACTCGCCGCAACACGTCGTGGAGCACCGGCAAGAGAAGCGCGCCTTCGACCGCCGACGCCGCCACGCCTTCGACCGCCGACGCCGCCGCGAGGACCGCCGACGCCTTCGACCGCGACGCCTTCGACCGCCGACGCCTTCGACCGCCGACGCCACCGCGCATCCTTCCCGTGTAGCCGCCGTGCTCCTCCCCTCCTTCTCCTCTCGCTAGGTTAGTTGCTACTTCTGCTCGGTGCTCCCCTCGAGCCCGCCGACAAGGCGCAGGCTTGATTTCGCTACCTCCAAGGTCCAATCACAGCCGTCTCTCGTCCGAATAATGTAGTAGCGGATGCATTTGCGAACTGGAACTTTCGTAGTACCGATGCTCTATGCTGCTTAACTGATTAGATTTCACTGCACCGTGCCTATGTGAATGTGATTACTCAATCTGCTTGCTGTAATCTGTTTCGTTGAATCATGTCCCTGAATTATATGTCAAGCATACAGAGCTACGTTGCATCTGAATCTAGTGTTTACTTACTGTTGCCTTTCACCTAGAGTTTATGTTATCTTTTGTGAAAGAGGATATTAACTGATCATGTCCTCCTGATTTAGGTGATATCCTTTGTGAAAGAGGATATTTTCTCGGATTA
>NC_061513.1:189638766-189806626 GCF_022539505.1 Lolium rigidum | reverse complement strand
CCAAAAATAATTCAAGAAAAGAAAGTTTTATAGTACATAGAGGATGACATGCGGGTCCCATTTAGCAGCAGCGGTATCACCGTTTGAGAGGCGGCAGGGGATCAAAAGAAAAAAGAAATTGCCAAAAATCGAGAGGGTGAAAAAAAACCAAGAAAATGAACTTTTATAGTACATAGAGGATGACATGCGGGTCCCATGAGCCTGCGGGTTCCTCAACGTTTCAAACGTGGCATGAGATCGAAAGAAAAAGGTAAGTGACCAAATATGAGGTGCCAAAAATAATTCAAGAAAAGAAAGTTTTATAGTACATAGAGGATGACATGCGGGTCCCGGTTAGCGGCAGCGGTATCACCGTTTGAGAGGCGGCAGGGGATCGAAAGAAAAAGGCAAGTGACCAAATTTGAGGTGCCAAAAAAACTCCAAGAAAAGAAAGTTTTATAGTACATAGAGGATGACATGCGGGTCCCATTTAGCGACAGCGGTATCACCGTTTGAGAGGCGGCAGGGGATCGAAAGAAAAAGGTAAGTGACCAAATATGAGGTGCCAAAAATAATTCAAGAAAAGAAAGTTTTATAGTACATAGAGGATGACATGCGGGTCCCGGTTAGCGGCAGCGGTATCACCGTTTGAGAGGCGGCAGGGGATCGAAAGAAAAAGGCAAGTGACCAAATTTGAGGTGCCAAAAAAAACTCCAAGAAAAGAAAGTTTTATAGTACATAGAGGATGACATGCGGGTCCCATTTAGCAGCGAGCGGTATCACCGTTTGAGAGGCGGCGGGGATCGAAAGAAAAAGGTAAGTGACCAAATATGAGGTGCCAAAAATAATTCAAGAAAAGAAAGTTTTATAGTGCATAGAGGATGACATGCGGGTCCCGGTTAGCGGCAGCGGTATCACCGTTTGAGAGGCGGCGGGGATCGAAAGAAAAAGGCAAGTGACCAAATTTGAGGTGCCAAAAAAAACTCCAAGAAAACAAAGTTGATTGCACATAGAGGATGACATGCGGGTCCCATTTAGCGGCGAGCGGTCTCAACGTTTCCAAGGCGGCAAGGGATCAAAAGAAAAAGGAAGTAGCCGGAAATCGGGGGTCAAAAAAATCCAAGAATAGAAAGAATTTTGGTTCATAGAGGATGACATGCGGGACCCATGATCCTGCATCGTAAACGGCTCGATCGGAGAACGTTGAACGAGATGGCGCGATCGAGAAAAAAACAATGCCGGAGAGGCTGCCATCCGGGCCCTACATCCCTCGGCGGTGCGGATTTGCGTTGACTCGGCCGGCGAACCCGAGATTTCGAGATGCACCACGTCCCGGGCCACCATACGCGACGTTTTGGCCGCTTTCGTCGGGCTAGGTGGCCTCAAAAACGAGAAAAAAAAGTTTTGACATGCACCACGGAGGGACCAAAAATCGTCGGCCATGGTACACCAGCAACCACGGCGCGACTTCAACTTCGTCGGCCATGGCAACCTTTCTTGTAGTGCTTCCCTCTGCGAAGGGCCATTCTTCTACTTTATTGTTGAGTCAGTTTACCTATTCTTTCTATCTCAGAAGCAAACACTCGTGTAAACTGTATGCATTGATTCTTACATGTTTACCTATTGCACTTGTTATATTGCCTTATGTTGACAATTATCCATGAGATATACATGTTGAAGTTGAAAGCAACCGCTGAAACTTATATCTTCCTTTGTGTTGTTTCAAAGCTTTCTACTAAGAACTTATTGCTTATGAGTTAACTGTTATGCAAGTCTTATTGATGCTTGTCTTGAAAGTATTATTCATGAAAAGTCTTTGTTATTCAGTTGTTTACTCATTATCTTCATCATTGCTTCGACGCTGCATTCATCTCACGTGCTTTACAATAGTATTGATCAAGATTATGATAGCATGTCACTTCAGAAATTATCTTTGTTATCGTTTACCTACTCGAGGGCGAGTAGGAACTAAGCTTGGGGATGCTTGATACGTCCCAAACGTATCTATAATTTCTTATGTTCCATGCTACTTTTATGATGATACTCACATGTTTTATACACATTATATGTCGTTATTATGCATTTTCCGGCATTAACCTATTGACGAGATGCCGAAGAGCCAGTTGTTGTTTTCTGTTGTTTTTGGTTTCAGAAATCCTAGTAAGGAAATATTCTCGGAATTGGACGAAATCAATGCCCAGGGGCCTATTTTTCCACGAAGCTTCCAGAAGTCCGAAGAGGAAACGAAGTGGGGCCACGAGGCGACGACACAACAGGGCGGCGCGGCCCAGGCCCTGGCCGCGCCGGCCTATTGTGTGGGTCCCTCGTGACGCCCCCTGACCTACCCTTCCGCCTACATATAGTCTTCGTCGCGAAACCCCCAGTACCGAGAGCCACGATACAAAAAACCTTCCAGAGACGCAGCCGCCGCCAATCCCATCTCGGGGATTCGGGAGATCGCCTCGCCACCCTCGCCGGAGAGGGGAATCATCTCCCGGAGGTCTCTTCATCGCCATGATCGCCTCCGGATCGATGTGTGAGTAGTTCACCCCTGGACCATGGGTCCATAGCGGTAGCTAGATGGTCGTCTTCTCCTAATTGTGCTATCATGTTCGATCTTGTGAGCTGCCTATCATGATCAAGATCGTCTATTTGTAATCCTACATGTTGTGTTTGTTGGGATCCGACGGATATTGAATACTATGTCAAGTTGATTATCAATCTATCATATATGAGTTGTTTATGTTCTTGCATGCTCTCCGTTGCTAGTAGAGGCTCTGGCCAAGTTGATACTTGTGACTCCAAGAGGGAGTATTTATGCTCGATAGTGGGTTCATGCCTCCATTAAATCTGGGATAGTGACAGAAAGTTCTAAGGTTGTGGATGTGTTGTTGCCACTAGGGATAAAACATCGATGCTTTGTCTAAGGATATTTGTGTTGATTACATTACGCACCATACTTAATGCAATTGTACTGTTGCTTGCAACTTAATACCGGAAGGGGTTCGGATGATAACCTGAAAGTGGACTTTTTAGGCATAGATGCATGCTGGATGGCGGTCTATGTACTTTGTCGTAATGCCCTGATTAAATCTCATTGTACTCATCATGATATATGTATGTGCATTGTTATGCCTTCTTTATTTGTCAATTGCCCAACTGTAATTCATCCACCCAACATGCTATCTATCTTATTGGAGAGACACCGCTAGTGAACTGTGGACCCCGGTCTATTCTTTACATCTGAAATACAATCTACTGCAATACTTGTTCTTTACTGTTCTTCGCAAACAATCATCTTCCACACAATACGGTTAATCCTTTGTTCACGACAAGCCGGTGAGATTGACAACCTCATTGTTACGTTGGGGCAAAGTACTTTGGTTGTGTTGTGCCGGTTCCACGTTGGCGCCGGAATCCCTGGTGTTGCGCCGCACTACACTTCGCCGCCATCAACCTTCAACGTGCTTCTTGGCTCCCCCTGGTTCGATAAACCTTGGTTTCTTTCTGAGGGAAAACTTGCTACTGTCTGCATCACACCTTCCTCTTGGGGTTCCCAACGGACGTGTGTCAACTGCACGCATCAGCCTGCCGAAAATTACATGGTAGGAGCTCTAGAAGGGCACAACCTCGAACATGATCATCTCTTCGCGGAAATTGTTGACATCGCCGAAGGCCACATGAAGTTTGATGCTGCCCAGGGAGTTTGCCTTTTTACCCGGAACCACACCATGGAACTCCATGGTGTTGTGCTTGAGCTGTTCCTTGGTAAGGTTCATCCTCTCCAGAGTCTCCAGGTACATGATGTTTAGGCTAGCTCCACCGTCCATGAGGCACTTGGAGAAGTCATACTCGTCGATGCGGGGACTAACAACCAAAGCGTAGCACTCCTTAGGGATGACGATTGGGTGATCGGATCTGTCAAAGGTGCAGAGAGTTTTTGATCACCTGACGTACTGTGGCACAGCCGGAAGCATAGCGTTCAAGGTCAGGAGGGCGGATTTCTTCGCCCGAACTGTTGGAGTTCCGAGGAAGGTGCGGTATGCACCATCGCTTTTCTTCACAAATGGGTTGGAGGTGTTAGGTGCGGCACCATCTTTTGGTTCCGGTGAAGCTCCATCCTCATCCATTGCTTCGGAGCTATCCTCGTCCTTGTCCTTCTTGCCCTTGCCTCCTTTGCCGCGTGGGGCGGTGCTTCCTAGCATGCTTGTATCCTGCTTCCGGGTCTGTCTTGAGATCATTGACCCACTTGCAGTTGCAACTGGGAGGACTTGCCTGTAGACGGATCAATATGGGCTAGACACAACATGTCTCTGTACTCTTCGTAAGTTTGGGGAGCGCGGAACCCAGCTACGGTGACCTCGTCAGCGCGCTGCTGGCCCCTGCCGGCTCCGCCACCACGGCTGCAGCCTCTTCCACCTCCTTGACCGCCGCGTTGGAAAGTCATGACAACCATGTCGGATCTGCCGTTCTTCTGGTCGTCGGGGGAATTCTTCCGCTTGTTGTTGTTATTGCCATCACGGTTCTTCTTCTGGCTATGCAGGGGTATGTCTGTGGCCGCCAGTTCTCCACATGCGTCATCATCGGCGGCGGTGTGAGTGCTGGCAATGGAAATCATCTTGTCCAGGGTCAGCTTTTGGTCATTGTATAGACACGTTAGCTTGTGTCAGAACAAACCTCCCCTCTGCAAAGCCACCCATGAAGGCTAGCATAGCTGTGCGATTGTCCACATTTTTGCACTCGTTTCTTGTTTTTAACCACCGAGTAAGATATGCTCGACATGTTTCATTCTTGCTCTGGATGCAGGCTTGTAGATCACTAGCCGTGGAAGGTCTCTTGTAGGTGCCCCTGAAGTGCCCCTCGAAGGCAATCTTCAGGTCAAACCAGCAAAAGATGGAGTTCTCTGGAAGATCGCTGAGCCAAGTCCGGGCTGGACCAACAAGGTACAACTGGAGCATGCGGCAGGCCATATTTGGGGTCCCTCCGGCAAAGCTGACTGCGTTAAAGTAGTCATCGATCCAGGTATCGGGCCTCTCACTGCCATCATAGTGCTTCAAGTTTCCAGGTAGCTTGAGGTACAAGCCTTTTGGCGTTTTCTCCTCTCGGATCCTCCTTCCAAAACACTTTGGGCCAGTGTACTCAATCCTGTAGTCGTTGAGACATTCCCGCGCATCGCGTGAGTTCCGCCCGTGTCCGAGGGAATCTATCGGGAGCGCGATCTCCGGCCTCCGCCGCCGCCTCTGCCTCCTCCACTAGGTGGTGGTGACGGGGATCCTTGCGGGGGACAATGGGATTTCTTGCTTCCACCATCAGATTCTCCGTCGCCTTCTCAGGGCTGGCTCCGGCTGCGGTTGCTGCCTTCGCCATCATGGCGGCTGCCCCCATCATTCCGGCTCCTACGGGGCTCAGACGCACGCTCTTCGTTCCGGGTCCTCGGGGGCTCAGGCGCACGTTCCTCGTTCCGGCTCCTCTGGGGTTCAGGTGCACGTTCCTCGTTCCAGTTCCTTTGGGGCTCCGGAGCACGTTCCATGTTCTGGTTCCTCTGAGGCTCGATGTTGTCGCGGATGTTGATCCCACCAGGCCAATGGGGTCTGGGGTTTCCGGCTGGACTTCGTCGACGAGGTGGCGGAGGAGGGCGATGATTCCGAGGCGGAGGAGATGGGTTTCGGTACTTGTCCCTGCCAGTATACATCAGATCCTTTCCCTTAGTGTTCCCTGCCAAAGGGGTATCCGAAGGTATGGGGATTGGATTTGGATGTTCTCTGGTTGGTCTCCTGCGCTCCGTAGATCCGGTGCGCGAGTGCTCGTCATGAAGCTCCCTTCCCGGGACGTTCTTCTGCGCGGTGGACACGCATACCTCCGGTTTGCACTCTAATCTGCGTGAAGTATCTGCCTTACACTGTTGCTTCATTGCTGTAGCGACGAGTGTGCGGAGGTGGCCGATGTTGATTTCCTCATCATTCTTGGCCAGGAGCTCCGCCGCCTTCTTCATGTTATCCTTTGGGGTCACGAGCGGCGGATGATCAGTGGGACTGTCAAAGTTGATCTTCCGAGGGCGAATATCTTCCTGACGGAGCTTTTCTGCGTCCTCTTTGGCATCGTGGACTATCTTCTTCCACTTATCCCGGAGCTCTGTGGCCTTGTCCAGATATTGCGTGGTCTTGCGCTCTTGTTCGTCGACCACTTGCATCATCTCATCGGTCTCTATCTTGTCCGCAAGCACCGTTGTTGCGGCTTTGATGACCTTTTGAGCTTCAGCCATCAATTGTTTCCTCTTAGCTTCTAGAGCTTCCGGATCTGCGGCTTCTTCTGCTGTTATTGGTGTGGTGAGAACTTCCGCATAAGTGATGTTCTCGCTGTTCTTGCCTGCTATCCTAGTGAGCTCTTCCATTGTTATCCCTTCACCAAAGCCAAGGTCACTTCGTTGATTGGACGAACCCGGAACTGCGGCGTTGGGGGGAGTCTTTTCTGAGTCGGAGTCCCCATCCAAACCCCTTACGGTCACAAGGACCTGCTTGGGTGGCGCAGATTCGACTTCAACTTTCTCCTTCTCTTCCATCTCCTTCATCAGGCGATTGTACTCTTCCGAGTCCATGGAAGATGCGTCACCGGGATAATGGGCTCAGATTCTCGAGTATCGAGTCTTCGTTGTCTCCGGCATCCTCTTTCTGATCCGAAGCGTTGTTGTCTTCGGCAACCTCAACCTGCGTGGGTCCGGCTCCATCCTAAGGAGGAGCGGTTCCTGCGGTGTGTGCAAGGAAGTGCACGAAGTGGCACCTTTGCTTCTCTAACACCTGGGAGACCGAGGCGGATCTGTATTGGTCTTCCACCGTAGTTTCCTGCTCAGGGGCGGATTGGGTGGGCTTTGAATTTTTCAGATCTAAGGCAGAATCTTCCTTAGGAAGTTCCTGCAACTCAGATCGGATCTTCGCGACTGCGTCCTGCTCAGCGGCGGTTGCGTCAGCGTTACTTACCAAAGTGTTTCCATCGGAATCGATGGTCTCGCCGATGAAGATGTGTATGCTGCCGATTGGGACGATGGAGAGCTTGACGGGGTCGGTCCTAACCGGAATCCAGCACTCATCCCGAGGGACGATCGGAAAGTTCCCGGCGTACAGAACACGTCCCACTGCGATGGAGTCGTTGAAGCTTCCCATGGCGGAACCCTCCCGGTTCCGGCCTCCAGACGCCGCTGGCCCCATGGTGGGTGCAAACTGTCGTTGCATAATCGACGGTACCCCGGAGGAGGGATCCTCACGGAGGGGGGAAGAAGTAGGGGCCATAGGGCGAAGAGCACTCGGGACGGTGGTACGCGATTTACCCAGCTTCGGAACACCTGCTCGAGGGCAGGGCCTACTGCTGCTTGTCTGGAATTATCTGAGCGCTTTCGCGTTGTTACAACGAGTTGTGGTTGACCCTCTAGGGCCCCTAGGATCCGGCTTATAATGGCGCCAATATCTAGGGTTTACACGGAGAGTCCTAGCCAGATTACAATCTTGCCTAACTACGGAACATTGCATTGTCGTGCACGTCAAGGATCCGCCTATCCCTATACGCCCTAATGGATCCGGCTACCCCTGATGGGCCAGGCCGGATCCGACTTCCAGAGCAGGTCGGTGGATTCGGTTCCTTGTTCCTGGGCTGGACTTCCTCCATCTTGATCAACAACAACTGGGCCGCCCGATGGGCCGTATGCCACCATCACCATCCGTGGGCCACCCGGGCTTGCCGGATCTAGCCACTGTCGATGGTACACCCATGAAGTATACCCACAACACCTGCTGTACCAGTTGGTCCACTGTTTCACACTTTGTGCATTTCTTTTGCTTTTGCTGTACTTGTTTTACTCTTATTAGATGTGTACTGAATGCTCTTTGTTTGTTGCTTTCAGTATCCGCTACTCCTTTCACAACTTCTAACAGGGTCGTTGCAAATCATCGGCGACATTTGGATGTGCGTCTACATACTGCTTTCCGCAAAAAAAAAAAAACTAAGACAATGGCAGAAAGTTAGCTCTATGATGTAATTTACAACTACACTTTGGGACTATGTACACGCAAATATACTATGTTCTGGATCTTTTGAGCTTAACTAGATATAATCATTGTAACACACCATCGTACCCCATTCTAACACACCATTGTTGATTTGGTTTCAGTTCTAAGGTTACTCATCAGTATCAATATACCATCAAGAAATATCGGAAGAGCACGCCTGTGTCTATGATAGAAGCTCAAAGTAGTGCCAATTATTCTAGATTACCTATTGCAGCCCCTTAGATTTCTCTGTATCTTAAGGCTGTCATCTCTACTTTGTTTTTTTATATTGCCTATTACCATTCCAATTAGTTTTCTTAGTGATGATCTAGCATATATGTGTAACTATTTTTTTATCTGTAAGACAACAACTCTTCATTGTTCACTATTCATCAGGCTGCCGAAGAGAAGCTTTAATACAATGAGCATACTGGAAGTGGAAGTAGAATTCAGTGTGTTACGGTGTGATAGTTGTTCATTTATTCATCACGCAACCAAAGAGAAGCTTCAGTAATACTGAGCAAACTGGAGGTAGAATTCAGAGTGTTATAGGTGTGGTAGTTTCAAACATGTGTGTTTGTTTGTTTAGAATCCAGACCATTATATTGTAATAGTTTCAAACATATGTACATGACGGTTCAGTTGGTCACTGGCGGTCTTGAGCGGTACCTAGCTTAGCTTATTTTTACGAACTATCCAGATCAATGCCGGCTATAGAGCCCTTCCAATCTACAACCACACAAACCATCAAAGATGCGTTATGAGGCTCTTCCAAGAGGAGATACAACTACAGAACATGAGCCTTGTACATAGTTTTCAGCTTATGCCTGTCTTTGTTTTTTTCTTGTGATTATGCAGTTAAACTGTATACAACCTATGTTTTGAATTGATTATGAGAATGAAAACAGTTTACCTTTTGCATATTTTTCAGCTTTCCTCCTACAACAGGTATAGTATTACAAGTGTGAATTCCGGATTAAGTTATCTGCTTGGCCTCCACCATACAATGTATTGTACATATGTATGCTACTAGTGCTACAACTGCATCGCTTTTGCCTATCACCAATCAACATTATCACCATGAACTTCTCAAACATCAACACTTTCTATGTCAATGCCATCTTCATTGTCTTCTTCTCCGTTTGAGACTTAGGGAGGCGGTGGCGACGACGGCGCTTAAAATTGGGGAGGCGGTGGCAGCGGAGGAAGCTTCGCCCGCCGCGCGGCGTCGGCTTTGGACAAGCCCGGCCTGCCCGCGCCTGCTTTCACGGAGGACATCTTGCCCTTTTTTCGAGCAGCGCCGGCGGCCGCTGTGCCGGTCTGCCGTTTGCCGGCCTTGGGGGCGGCAGGCTGCGGCGGAGTGGCGCTCGGCGCGGCTGACAGTCGCAGGGTGGTGAAGAGGCCGCGGGCGGGAGCAGCGGCACCAGCGGCGGCGACTCCGGGGATGGAGTACAGAGGGGTCAAGGGAGCGGCGCCTTCGATGTCCATGGCCGGCGAGAGCGAGGGGTGGAGGCGGGCGGGCACGCGGGGAATTTTCAGCCGGCTGTTGCTCTTCGCGCGCTCGTTGTGGCTTTTGCTGCGCGCTGGAGCGAGGGTGGTATATTTGATGCGCGCGATTGTGAAAATAACGCACGTTGAAAATTATTTACACATCACGCAGCGCGTCTGCTGGAGCGGCTAAAACACGTCGGTAAATTGGATGTTTTTTTATAGCGTTTCTGTTGGAGATGCACTAATAGTAGTGGGAGCTAGCAAATCAATCAGTTAGTTGTGTGAGGCCATGGTACCTAAACCGGCGCGCCCGCGCGTCCGGTTTCGACCGTTTGCATGGCCACGCGGACACACGGACATCACCCCGCGTCCGTGTGTCCGTTTGGATCGCACGTTCCAACGCGGCGACACAAAAAGCCGCCACGTGGCTCGTCTTCCCTGGGACAGCAATGGCGGGAGAAGGCGCGGGAAAGTTCCCGCGCGCACCAGGTTTCCCGCGCGCGTGAAAAGGCCTAGGGCGCGCGCTCGCCCCCAAGTTTCCCGTCAAGGCCGCCGAATATAAAAGACGACGCGCGCGGCCTCTCAGAGCTCACCCGCTCCGCCTCCCTCTCTCCCTCTACCTTCTCCGGCGTCCTCTCTCCTCCATCGCCATGCCGCACAGCCTGCAGACCACGTGGGCGAAGCTCTCCCTCGCCGCCTGCGCTAGGTTCCCGCGGACGGTGGAGGAGGAGTGGTCGGACGTGTGTTGGGTCGCCGACGACGAGGCGATCCACGTCACGGCCGAGGGGGCGGCGAAGAAGGCAGAGGACGTGAAGCAGATGGAGGGGACGCGGGTGGCTGGTACGAGGCCGCGGAGGAGGCGCCCGACCCCGTTGTCGAGGAGGAGGTGGATGCCGTCGCGGACACCGTTGAGGAGGAGGCGACGACGTCTACCACCGCGAGAGGGCGAAGCTCAATGCTGCCATCGAGGCGCGTCTCGCCAAGCTCATGCGCGAGGGAAGGGAGCACGAGGCCTCCGTCTGGGCCGGTCCGCCATTTAGGCGACGTCATCGGACGGAAGAATGAGCTCATCGCCCAGGAGGCTACCCGCCGCCTCCTCTAGATACCCTTGCCCGACCGGCGCGCCCATGAGGCGGGTGTGGTGGGGGAGCTAGGCCGACAAGAGCGGCAACTTCGCTAGCATGGGAATAAGGAGGCTCGGGACACCGGCCTCGTCCGCCTCGAGGCATGGGACGTTGTGGAACGCGCCGCCACACACAATCGCGAGTTGAGCGGGAAGCGGACCATGACGTCGCAGGAGGCCGAGCGCGCCCGCGCCCAAGCTGCTAGGACGGCCAAGAGGAGGGCGGCCGCGGAGAAACGTCGGAGGAAGGCCGCCGCCGGGCCACCCATCTGGTAAGCTGGAGTGGAATTATCACGCATAGAGTCCGCCGACGTCGAGTGAAATCCACGACCGCGACGGCGAGTCGGCGGCAAGGCCTCGGTAGCTAGACTATTAGTATGTAGTATTAAGAAAAATGTAATATATTTAATTTTAATAAAAAATGAAGTTATGTTCCTATGACACACGGGACCAGGGGAGGACGCGAGCGACCAACGCTCGGCGTCCGCAGACACGCAAACAAGGCCCAAATTTGGGTCAATTTGCGTCATCTCGGACGCCGTGACCATCCATTTTTGGATGGATCCATGCTAGATCATTTTTGTCGGGTTTGAATCCATCCGGACGCGCTGACTCGTGGGATGTGGCCCCGTGAGATCAGCTGAGATCTCCTTTTAGCGGCATCCCCAAAAATTTGAAATCACCCCCGCCAGGGCAACCCACTCCACGCGAAGCAGAAGGCCCGGCAATTTCCCCAAATCAGATCCCCTTTCCCTTGCCGCCGTCCATCCCGAGATGCCGCCAGCCGAGGACGCCGCCGCTACCGCCCCCCCGCCGGCGCCGACCCCGCCTCTCGGCCGTGGGACGGCGGCCGGTTCGCGGCTGCTGCTGCAGTCGCCGCCGCCGGCGTTCCCGCTCGGCTCCAATGACGACCAGCAAGAGCGCGCCCGCGCGCGCGCTATGGCCCGCGCGGCCTCCGTACGCCGGCGCTCCCTCGCCGCCACGCTAGCGCCCAAGGCCCCACACCCCAACCTCCTCAACCGGGACGAGGTCATGGACCTATTACATAACTGCATCAAGCTCGCCTCGGAGAACGTACGTATTCCCCACCTTCAAAACCCTAGGTCGTTCCCTCGCTCTTACTAAACTTCTGTTTTTCTCTCCTCCGCGAAATTTGGCAGAAAATCAACCAGAAGAACACGTGGGAGCTGGGGCTCATCGACCACCTCAGCGAGATCATCCAGGCGGGGGAAGAGGATGACGACGAGACTAACTTCCAGAAAGTGCGTTGTGTGCTGAGATGTTCCATTTCCAGTCTTTATCAAATCGGGAGGAGATTTATTGTTCTTTTCTTCTAAAATATGTTTGGGGAAAAAAATCATGGTTTTCGTTCCAGGCTAGCTGCACGCTGGAGGCGGGTGTGAAGATATATTCGCTGCGTGTGGATTCGGTGCACTGTGAGGCATACAAGGTGCTCGGTGGGATCAACCGTGCAGGAAGGGGGGAAGAGGCTGGTACGTACCCACTATCATTGCTAATATCTTACAACTAATTTGGAGTGTAATTTGTCCCTTTTATACTGTAAACCACTAGACATCGTAAAACGAAACTCAGAAGTAAGTTGCAATACAAGGATTTTGGGGTTTACTGAAGAAGACCGTGTTCTAAATCCAAAGGAAAATAGAAACATCTTTTAAGTTTTCTATTAAAAAACTGCAGTGTCAGGATTTTAGCTCATCTTTTTTTGTTGTCCGAAGGCAATAAAATAGTGTCACGTTACCATTTTCTTGGGAAATTGCTCAGCTTTACATTACTATATTAGGTTTACAAGGAGTGTTCACTTTAGATGGGTATCAACCTTTCGAGAAGGGCATTGGTTGAATTTTGTACATCTTGTTGCTTTTATATTCTCACGGCAGTATTTGGGGAATTCCTTAGCTGCTTACCGTAAACTTTTAACTTCATGTTCACAATTAAATGTTGAAAATATAAGTTACATTTCTACATCCCAATGTCCTGATTCGGTAATTGTCATTGAAGATTTGGGAGAGGGTGGCGATGCAGAGCCTGCACAGGAAGGCATCAACAAAAAGGATGCGGATAAGAGGGTACATATCTTTGAGCTGATTATTGACTTTCTTTTATTTTACTTATTTGTTATTTTGCTTACGATGTTTTGTCTGTGCAGATTTCACCTGCTTCGACATTGGAGTCCTCTTTTGAGGCTCTTAATGTGAAGAAGTTTGATGGTATGTTCCAAGCCTTTTCTCTTTGTGCTTCTATAGGTCATATTTATTCGATCATTGGGCTGAAATCATAAGATCTTTTATTTGCACTTCTAGTTGCCTTCACGGTGGATCCTTTATACCACCAGACCACGGCTCAGTTTGATGAAGGTGGAGCGAAGGGTCTCTTATTGTACAATCTTGGAGTGTATGGCAGTTGTCGTGTGCTTTTTGATTCGTTTGAAGCACCAGACAAATTTATCTTATCTGATATCCAAGAGAAGGCTGAGGTGATTGATCTTTCATTTGCTAAAGGTAATATCAGTCTGTCATTCTGCTGTGAATGATCTTTACATCTTGCTCCCAATGCGTTTTTCACTAAGTTGCTACTTTTTTGATAGAACAAATTGAGCAAATGATAGTTCACATGCCTCTGTGCAATGATATCTCTCCTACCTTGAGGGATATTGTGGCTCAGTTTGATGAAGAAAATAAAAGGCCATCACATGATGCATCTTCCGGGCAAATGCCAGTGATGGAAGATCAGATGGTTGACAGTAATAACAGCGAGAATGATGACAACATGCAACCTGATTGTGAAACATGGGATTTTGGTGGCGGCAATGATCAGGATGTTGCATATGATGAAAACGACAATTCGATGAATTTCAACTCAACAAACTACGAAGAGGTACTTGTAAACTTGACAAAATTACATACAGAACATAGCTACATTTCTGAGGGGAACATCTGTTGTCTACTTGTGTGTTATGTACGCCCTTGGTTTTAAACTAGATTCCATTTTAGTTTCTTCTACTTGCATTGCATGTGTTGCTTTTAAGATGACACAGGGTAATTTAATTCCTTGGTAGAGAATAGAGACGGACATGGCGATAATTGAATGGGAGTATGTACATCTCACTCAAACTGTTAATTATTGTTTCCCAACTCTAACGAGGCATCTAGTATTTTGAAACAGAAAGAGCATTTGAAAATATGTGAGCTAAGTCCATTGTCATCCAGTAGAATTATTGATTCATATATTTTGTAGCTTGCACACAAGCATTTCTTTTGTTGTTAAATCTTATGCCTACAAATGATTATTCCTCTTCTGGTGAAAATACCCACTTTCAGGCCATCTACAATGCAAGGTGCTTACAATATAAACCAGTTCTTTTCTCAAGCACCAGTGCATATTTCTACAGTGGAGGTGCCTAATTAAGCACTTTCCTTGCATAAATAAGCAGTGGTGCCTAATTTAAAACTGGTTTACTTTTCTAAACACCTTGCATTGTAGATGGCCTTAGGGTTGTGCAGAGGCAATTATTCTGTTGAATAACATTTAAAGTTTGTTACAACCTTAGAGCTCCAAACCTGATTCTCTGGTTGTCTTGACTGTATTGGTGTATCAGGGAACCGATGAGTACACTTTTCAGGACCCCGATGGTCCTGATGTAGACCGAAGGTTCGAGAAAATTACAGATCTATTGTCACTTGGCATGGGCTTTTCGTCAAAAACAAATGCTTGGGCTGGACCTGAGCATTGGAAATATCGAAAAGCTAAAGGTAAATCTGTGCAGTTAGTCCTGTTTTCTTTTGTTGTTCCATTTCAGACTGGCTTGCTTAATGTTGGAGTTTACCTTCATCTAGATCTCGAGCCTGCCCGGACTTCATCTGGTGATTTGGATGTAGCAAAAAAGACAAAGAAGAAACGAGGCAAAGAGGAACCTGATATTGATTTCACCAATGCATTGGAATATGAGATGGAAAATGTGTTTGCACCTCCCAAGAACCCGAAATCATTGCTGCTGCCTGCAAATAAGGGTAGCTGCAACAGTAAACTTCCAGAGGATTGTCATTACCAACCTGAAAGTCTTGTTAAATTATTTCTTCTTCCAGATGTTCTGGTAATTCTAACTTTTCATGAAAAATATTCTTAATATGGACCTAAGGTTTATTGTAATAACTTATTGATCTTTTTATAGTGCCTGGCTCGGAAAAGAAGAAAACCACTTGGTAAATTTTGCTACATTCTCGCTTTATTTATTTAAATTGAGTATTTCCCTTCCTGGTATTTGTTAGAGGTCCTTGGTAGACATTGCTGTTCTAAAACAATACTAGGAAGATCGCCCGTGCAATGCACGGGGAGGAGGAAAACAAAGATGTGTCGCAAAAGGCAATTAGTTTTATTCTATTTTATTTTATTTATTAGCCAAAAAGTATTTTCGTTTAGAAGTTTCAGACCCTAGAGAATTTGGGTAGTTGAAATAGATTTTTGTAACACAATGAAGCGAATTGTTAATGACAGAAATTGATTACTTGAAAAATTCGTCGAGCATCTAAGAAAAAAAATTAGGGTAAAATTACTACCAGATTCTTAGGAGGCCATGCTTGTCAGGTTGCCACATGTCGCAGTTGTCCTAAATCTGCTACAAATGTAGCAAACTTTCTTTCGCCGATCGCCTCCTTCAGTGGTGGCTACATGATTTCTTTACCTATCTTGTGCGTGTTGAATCAATTCAATTACTCGAGGCAGGTAACTGAAGCAATCGGAGATGGAAAGGCACCAAGGTATTATTGCTCTCACCTTGACTTCCGTCGAGTAAACATGTCCAGAACAATCAGCGATAACTCATGCAGGCTTCCTGGCTGAGCCGAGACGCGCGTGGTCCAACTTGCGATCTTTTCCCGAGCATAGTGTGATGTATTAACATGACTTGCTAGTTGATGAATTCATTGATTAGGCTTTTGGATGAGTGCTTTCCGATGGGCCTGCACGAGGTAGATGGAAAGCTATTGCTGGTTAATTAGGTAACAGATGGATCGAGCTAAGCTGTTCCTGCATGGCATGCCCGCGCAGCTTGCTAATTCCGGTCACAAATTTATGCCTGCATACGTGATGCAAATAGCAGCTGAAGCTCTCACTTAATCCAAACTACAGCAGAAGGACGGAGCCCTTGCCAACTCTACCGTGCCGGCTGCCCGCAAAGCATGTGGAGACTTGATTATGTTGCTCGAAGTGACTACCATTGTCGTGCTTGCAGTCTTGCAGGGCTGTTGGAATCCGTGGTTGGCTAGCTTTTATCAGGTGCCAAATCGAGTAGCACTCCCTTCATTATGCAAGCTTCACCGCCTTCCAGCTTTGATGCTGGATTTTCTCATTAATCTTTCTGCGATGTAGACTCTGATAGATTTACAGGGAAGCGCATGGGCCGTTGGTCTAGCCGTTGCTTCCATGGGTGCAATTCCGGGCACCAACGACCTGGTGAACGGAGGGATATGGAGGGGCGCCGGCCGCGCTAGGACCATATCGTCAAAGGCAGCCCTATACGGTGAAGCCTAGGGTATCACACAGGGGAGGAGCCTAGTCGGGTGGTGCCGACCTGGTTTTCGGCCGGCAGGGAACGGAGGTGCAGCGGCGCCTGGTTTGCGGCGGAAACAACCTAGGTGGAGTCATCGCCTTGGCATATGATATATGGAGCTGCTGATTCGGCCAGGCCGGATATACGCACTCTATTTACATATGGCCACATGATTAGCTATAGGACACCGCACCCAGGGATCGGTCGCGTGATCAGCTAGGACACGGCACAAGCGATGACACCGCACCCAGGGATCGGTCGCGTGGTCGCGTGATCAGCTAGGACACGGCACAAGCAATCGGTCAAGGAAGAAAACGACGGACGAAACAAGCACGGCAAAGCACAACCGACGAACGGACGAAACGGATCCCGGTTTTTTTGACGAACGAAAATTTAGTTCGGTTTTTTTGAGCTACCAACACCACCGATTCGTAACTTATTAGTAGAGATATTAGCTTTAATTTTCACTATCGGTGTTGCTTTCCTCTAGTTCCTTTTTGTTTCTGATATCTTTTCAAGTTCAAGTTGTTCCCTAAATAAACTGTGCTGTCGATCAAATTGTATTATTATGTTTCAGTCTGAAATCACTGGTTTTGATTTTAGGTTTTAACCTTTTATTTTGCACAATCCAAGCAAGATTTAATCTCTTAGACAATGACAGATTTTAGGTAGGCTCCTATTAGAACTAGGGCTCTGTTTGCAGTTGACGAACTGTGCTGTGCTGAACTATAATCTGCTGCCGGAACAGAGGTAAAAAACTTGGCTAAGAAGGTAAAATAGGCAAAAGCTGGATAGATGAATGGCATTATCATAATCCACTGTAATGTCAACAGAGCCTAGGTCTCATACTAGGTTATGTCTTCAGAGTACCAACTGTGGACTGCCTATATTCCTGTTGATATGATTCTGCTAAAACAATGCTCACCTATCTCTTTTTGATATGATGGTAACCATGGCACCTTTGCCCCATCCTTGTAGATGATTCAAGGGACAACAATGATGACTTTATGGCATCTGGACCTTGGGATGATGATAATTTGTGCAATGATCATCTTGATGAAGGAAATGCGGCTAGTGATGTAGAAGAGTCAGTAAATCTTATTGCTAAACCAAGACAGGTGTTCATCCTTGTTCCTCTCTGCTTTTAAGACATTCGTTTTTGTATACTATATTGGGATGTGTTTCTGTCTTTTTATCTTTCTATGTGCATATGAAGAAAGTTCAGTTGATATGGCTATATACAGCCCTCCTACCTTCATGATTATTGATGAGCAATGCAATAACAGCACCTTTCACTCAGGCTTAATATTTTAACAAGGATCTTAAATTTGTTGCACTACTATAGACTTAATAATTGGTAGATAGTGGTTTCCAATATTTTGTTTCTGATCTCGACTGAGCAATACTATCATTGGCTGTCTGACTTGTTTGTTCATAAGATTCAGCTTTATGATTCTACTGTATGTAATGCTTGTGTAGCTTGCCTTATTATATGATATAACTTTACTGTAATATAATGATCAAAGGTGAATACATCTAGAACAAACAATATTGAAATAATCTGTTGGAAGTTTGCTTCATGGCTTGAACCTGCTTAGTACTATCATTGGCTGTCTGACTTGTTTGTTTATAAGATTCAGCTTTATGATTCTACTGTATGCAATGCTTGTGTAGCTTTGCATATTATTATGTTACAACTTCACTATTATAATGATCAAAGGTGAATACATATAGAACAACCAATATTGAAATAAACTGTTGGAAGTTTGCTTCATGGCTTGAACCTTCAAGCTATGCAGTTCCATTTCACTTAAATTAATTGTTTGAGGTGCAAGACGGTGACTTGGTCCACTTTGTGCACTAACCATTAAGTCTACTCTAACAAATCTGAAATGAACAGTGTTTTCGTGCTGCAATATTTAGTACTTGCTCCGCCCCATGAAACATGTCGAAGATTTGTCTAAATTTAGATGTATCTGGACATTAAACAGTATCTAGATACGGAGTACATCTGAATATTAACAAATCTCAGACATGTTTCTTCGGATGGAAGGAGTACTATGCACCATTAAAATTTTCTTTCTTATTTCTTGGTGGGGATTGAATCTGAATCTGGATCTGATTTTGTGTGTTGGTAGATGCATGTTGTTTGAATTAGAGTATATACACAGAAGTGTAAACTGCAGCCAGACGTTACCGAAGTACTCGATTTCATAATATATGTCCATGCCATAGTATGCACTAAACAAAGGGGCACATAATTGAAGAAAATATATATTATATTGGACCACCCTATTTCACATATAAGAACCATTTGGTCTCTTATACTGCATTAAAGCAGGGGCAGGAAGTGAAACAATTGTGGCATCTATGCTACTTTTCCTCACGTCTTACATTGTAAAACAACACTTAGTGGACTTGCGTTGTGCAAAAGAGGAGGTGAGTTGAAGGCCAAATGGTCCCATTTAAGGAATTGGGATGATTTATCTATGATCCTGATGAGCTAACTTGTTCACCTCATAATGAACCTGCGCATAAGCTTTGCTTTGTGCTGCTTAATAGTCCCCTAGACAAGAAAATGACATGTTATGTGTCTATATAGTAAAAACACGAACCTGTGCTGATGTTGTCCATGTTTTCCTCTTGTTCTTTAGATACAGTCCCAGATTGTTCTTAGTATGGACATATTTTCTGTATCATTATTGTATTTTGATATTTTCACTTTCACAAATCAATGATTATTCATGTCTGGTACTTTTGGGCCTGTGTTTACAGATCTGAGCTGATGTCTATTTCCTTTCTGAATCATAGGTCAATAAGATAGATATAAAATATGACAAGGTATCGAAACAAGTCGATGTTCATGCCTTAAAGGAGGTGCTCTGGAATCACATTCATACATCTGCTGAGACTGATGATCTGGTAAGCTATAAACTTCGATTACGGTCATAAAATACTACGATTACTTGTCATTTTTTATACAGATTAGCTGTGACATCCCCTTTTGGAAGTATTTGCGTACCACAACAATTCCTGTCAGTTTTATTGATGACAAGTGCCTGTCATGATTACAACCCTTTTCTCTTCGATTAGCATGATGCCATTTTCTAGCAACCCCACTGTGGTGCTGTAATCTGATGTATACTAAGTAACAACCATGCTATCCCCACCATGCTATCACCATTTACTTTCTTGGTCCAAAAGAGTTCTGAAACCAAGTTCTTTGACTTGGTGACAATTTGGATCTGAGCTTTAGCATTTGACATGTATGTATCTTTTATATTTCTAAACAAGAGAGGATATTCTTTTTGTTTCTGGCTTTCTGTAACAAGTAATACCCCTGCATTATTTTACCGCTCACCAGTGGATGTTGCAAACTGATTTGGGTGGGTTCAACATTTTAAGTACAGAAATTTAGATACCTGTAGAACTACAATGAAAATAAGTTTGTCATGGTTTTACATACTTTCAAGTGCCGCATATCTTTCAATTGCCTTGGAAAGTTCACTTAAAAAAACGTTGAGGAATTTGAGTTGCAACCAACCATGGGACTTTGAAAAAAGGAACTTAGATTGACAAACCTATGTTTATATGCACATAATACTTAGAAAGTTGCATACTGAAATATCACTTTACGTCATTTAAATTGCTTCAAAATAATCCTAGTTCGTTTTGAGAGCAAAATAACCCTAGTTACATACTCCCTCTGTCCTCAAATAAGTATACTTCTAATTCTTGTCCTAAGTCAAGTTTTAAAACTCTGACCAACTTTATTTAAAAAAGTAGCAACATATATAACATATTCTGCATGGATTTCTAAGATTATCCTAGTGATACTAAATTGGTGCCATAAATGTTGTCACTTTTTCCTATAAAGTTGGTCAAGCTTTAAAACATTTGACTTAAGACAAGAGGTATAAGTACACTTATTTGTGGATGGAGGGAGTAACATGTTAGAGCACACGTACATTTCATCAAGGGAAATAGAACACGTGTGCAAAAAGCTGTGTAAAAGAATGATCACGTGTGCACATTATATTACATTTGTCACTGGTAATATAATTTCCTTCGTTGCAGCAGGCTTTGCTGATTCGTCAGAATTGTTATCCTGTCTTTGGGCACAGAATTGTTTTAACTTCATTTTCCTGGTTGGTCCAGCAGGAAAGAGCGGGCACGGAACCATCCCTGTGCCTGACGAAGGTACTGCATGATCTTCCGTGCAGTAACCCAGATGTAACAACAACCGATATCTCGCCACACCTTTATTTCATCTGTCTCTTGCATCTGGCAAATGAACACAGCTTGAAGCTATGCGACCGGCCATCCTTGGATGAGATCGATATATACGTTCCAACTTCGTCGCTCGTGAATTAAATTCTGCCCCTGTCCTCCGCAGTTAAATGTGTAGGTGCTGGTCTGATGCCTTATTAAGCTGCCACCGTGCTGTGTATCATGTAATGTAACCCCTATGATGATTGTATTATTACCATTTTAAAAGTTACAAAAGTTTGCTTTTACCAGAGTTTTGGGCAACTGTAGATGGCAATTTGCGCCAATCATTTGGCGATGCGGTTGGCGTTTTTCGTGTAGATGTGCTCCGTGCTACTGTGGCTAAGATTTATGTTCCTTTTCTTTCGCGTGGAAAATCTGTGCTGACGGGCTTTTTCCGGTATTATTCTTTATCGCTTTTGGTTACCTCTCTCTCCTTACTTGCTTTATTTCTCTTTTATCCCCATGATCCCTAGTCTTCTGATTCTCATTGTTTCCTGGCGTGCGTGGGATGGCTAAAGCGGTGTGGAGGGCCCTTCCAGCGAGCCGAAAAGAGGAATTGACTGCTCTCCTACCCAAGCTCTTCTCTCCCTGCTTGGCCTTTGCTTGGCGGCTAGAGCCATGGAAGGTTGGTGCCTTTCTCTCCTTTCCATGGAGAGTAACGGCGTGGTGGAGCCTTGGTCTCACCTCTTTTTCCTTGTTTCTCCTGGTGACTGTGCTAGAGCTCTCTGCGTGGCCCTGTGGAAGTCATAGGGGGTGTTGTCTGAAGATGTCCAACACTAGTCTCTAGCAGTGTCTTCTAGATGGAGGCAGTGACGGGCTAGCTAAGAGCATATCCAGCCCGTCTCCCCAGGAAGTTCCCACTCCCTAGTACATCTTTTTTTATTTGGATGGACGTAAAAGGTTATTGTATTCGTCCGGATTTGGGCTTTCATCCATCCGGGAAGCCCATGTCATCTTTGCCCCTCCGGGGGGCGCTCGGGGAGTCCGGAGGAAACGAAAGCGCGGAAAATGTCGAGAAAACTTCCCGCGTGGCTAGTGGCTCCGACTTGTCGGTGAGAAAGGCCGATCGTCGTCCTCATCGCATCATCTTCCGCGTGCTGTAAAAGCATGCCGCCGGTCAGTCTTCGTCGGACGCGTAGCTTCCACACGGCGAGTTAATGCTGTCGCCCCGGTTTCACGCGCGTTGCCCTCTATTTATCGAGGAACTACCGCGTCTGGCCGCATTCACCACCCCGTCTGATGCAGCTCGACCTTCGGTCGCCACCGCATCATGTACATCAACGACAAGAACAACACTCAAGAGGTCACGGAGGCATGGAAGAGAAGGAGGAAGAAGAGCGCCCGAGGTCGCCAAGAAGAGACGGTACATGAAGCACGACTGCTAGGCTGGATTATCTGCCCCCACTAAGGCAGGACAATCCGCCTCCCCCATGCGCGTCCAAGTCAATTAGGGCCAATGCCCATGTACCCCTTGTATGCCTAAACTACCACTCCTTAGTGGCTCCGTATATATAGGCTCCCACCTCCACCTTCATTAGTTAGGAATGAACTTGAGAGAATTAGGCTCATGCCTCCACCATCCTTTTGGGATTAGGGAAACCCCCTTCTTAGATTATCAAATCTATTGTATCAAGGCACTCCTTATATGATTAGTCTCTCACACTTGTGATTCTACCACCGGTTTCTCACTCGTGTCTACCGATCATATACCGATCTTTCTTTCGGGGATTCTACCGCGTGTCTTTCTCTCGAGAGATTCTATCGAGATAGTGGTTCGGGCTATCGGGAGTAAACCGAAATTGTATCGGGTTGGTGTGTGTTTGCGTGTGTTCATCGTGTTCTTCGCCGTGTTCTTCGTGTTCTTCCTCTCCTGCTTTTCCCTCGGTCAATTCGTGAGATCGGGCAACTCACGTGGCCTTAGGGCCCATCATATGGTATCAGAGCAAAGGTTGCCACGAGTTTGACCCTCCAATTTCGCCCAAAAATGTTCCCAAAAAATTTCCCCAAAAAATAGCTCGAAATTTAATCTCTGAATTTGTTGCGTTTTTTGTGGTTTTGATCCATATTTCTGTTATCTTCGTGGTTGATCTACATTCCCAGCAATTTTCGTTGTCCAGTTCCTTCTAAATTTCTCGAAATTGACGGTTTTGTGTACATATTTCCGCTTCCGCGACTCACAGATTCGAGCCCCTGTTCTTCACGCCCCGGTACAACCGGCCACCACACCCGGTACCACCGGCCATCGTCTTCCACCTCCAAATCGACGCGCTGCAGCTACCGCATCAAGCCACCAAACGCCACCACTCGCGGCCCCTTGAGCAGCTCGCCCCGCATCACCTCACGCCACCAGGCCGCCTCGATCAGCCTCAGCTCCACCCGCAGGTGCGCAGCAACAACCTCCATCGCCAGCAAATCCCGCGCCCCCAGGCCCCCAAATCTCCATCGCCAGCAAATCTCCTCGCTGCTGCAAGTGCACGCCTCGCCCTGGGCCCCTGGCCGCCCGCCGCCAAGCACGCCCTGCGCGCCCCAGTCCCCTGGCCCCGCCTGGCCCAATCCACCACGTCGCCCCGCTCCCTTGGCCGCCAGCGAGCCAGCACCGGCCCCTGGCCCTCGAGCCCACCCGCTGCTGCACACCACGCGCGCGCCCGGCCAAGCAACCGAGCCGCCGGTCCGCTCCATTCCCAGCTTACGCCTGGCTCCCTCCACTCCCGCCCGCGTGCCTCGCTTTGCCCAGGTCGCGCCGCACCACCAAGCCGCGCTTGCTCCGCTGGAATCAGCTCGATTTCCTGACCCTCCGGTACAACCGGCTCAATCCAACCGGAACCACCGGGCTAATCTCTTGTTTTGTTTTTGCTTCGCATCCATCCGGTCATACCGGGCATAACTCCTCTTTTGACACATTTAAGTTTTGACATAATTTTTTGCCTCAAATTTTGACAACTTTCTGGAGTCCGACTCCAAATTTTATCAACAATCTTCAAATAATCCACATAGTCCGACTCTAAATGTTGACAATTTTTGAGACCCAACTTTTGACCGCTCGTTTTGACCTAACTTTTCGGGCATTGACTTAATTTGCCCGGTTACCGATTTGGAATGCATTGGTTGTTTCTTAAGCTTCAGCGCCTACATCAACACCGCGGTGACACCTTTGGCACCCCGGTTTCCGGTGCAACTTCGACACCATCGTCATCAACATCATCGCAAGTTCGTGTTCCGACACCGCATAACATCAATAGGTATAACTTGCTCCCCTACCTCTTGTAGCTCCGTTTATTTCTTTGTGTACCTATCCTATTGAGAGTGCCTTTCCGATTGTTGCGAAGCATTGCACAAGTGTCACGACCGTGAGAGGGTTTGTGTGTGCGTTGAGTTGAGCAAAGCTCCGAAGTAAACTCGGTGAGAAAGATACACAAAAGAAGAATTTTTTTTGACATATACATAGAGAAATAAAGCTTCTAAGCATAGAAAAAAAGAAAAAAAAATAGATAGAAAAAGACTGTCTGCCACCGATACAAAAGAGAAATCAAAGCTTCTAAGCAAAGAGAGATAAGAGAAGAGTGGCATCTTGTGCAAAACTTGTTGCTTCTCTCATATGCAACCAAGCTACGGTCTCTCGTGTGTTGGTGTGACACCGAGCTTATAGTTTACCATCTTTGTCACTTGCTCACTTCCTTGGGCGCGCTAACCCCATTGATCTTCTTGTGTGTGTTTCCGTGTTTCCTTGACATAGATCACCACTCTTGACATTTGACTTTGGATCTTACCCACATTTGACAATAGACTTTTCCGTTGGTCTTTTTCGTTTGCTATCCACTCCTTACCCACCACATATAGAGTTTCTTAGCCTTTTGCGTGTGCGTGAGTAACCCCGATACATTTTGACTTTGCTCTTGACTTGAACCATTTTTTCGATACTGTCGTTGCCTATTCGACGGTACCTCTGAGAAAGGATCCTCACGAGGGGGAGAAGAAGTATGGGTCATTGGGCGGAGAGTCCTCGGGACGGTGGTACGCGATTTACCCAGCTTCGGAACACCTGCTCGAGGACAGGGCCTACTGCTGCTTGTCTGGAATTATATGGGCGCTTTCGCGTTGTTACAATGAGTTTTGGTTGTGCCTCTAGGGCTCCTTGGATCCGGCTTATAAAGGCGCCTGGATCTAGGATTTACACGGAGAGTCCTAGCCGGAATACAAGGTGCCTAACTACAGAATATTACATTGCCGTGCATGTCAAGGATCCGCCTTCCATAAATGTCGTACTGGATCCGGATACTTTATGGGCCTTCACGGATCCGGCCTTCTTCGTAGGTCGGTTAGGATCCGGCTTCCTGCTCCTGGGCTGGACTTCATCCATCATGATCTACAGCAACTGGGCCGCCCGATGGGCCACATGCCACACCACCATCTGTGGACCACCCGGTCTTGCCGGATCTAAGCCATGTCGTTGATATACCCATAAAGTATACCCACAACAGTACCCCCCGAAGTTCTCCGAGATTCATCATTCCTCCAACTTCATTCAACTCGGATCCGAAGAGAATCTTGAAGAGCTTCCAAAACTTCCTTGTTTCCGACTTCAATCAACCGGAAATCATCTGTTCTTTACTAACGGTAACTTAACAGATTTCATGCCCACATCGTGCTCAACTTCCTCTTTTCCCGCGCTAAATTTTCGGAGAAGCGAATCTTCAGCTGGAAATTTCGGCGGTGCACAGTTAGGTTACCACTGCGTCGTTATACCGCTTTGACCTAAGACATGCGGCGGCCATCCAACGGTGCGACCGTTCCGTTTTCCACCGTCGGATCCGCCTCACGAATCTCCACGCGAGGTCTATAAATACCCCCGCGTCCGGTAACTTTTCATTCGTTTCATCGCTCCTCCACTTCGTCTTCTTCCACCCGACAGCGCCACCCACCGGATCTCAACTCCGGCGAGCTTCTCCGCAGAGATCTTCGCCCTTCGCCACTCCAAGGCCGTCCTCGACCTGAGATCGTCGCGGTTGATCGGGAAATTCGATCCGCCGCCGATTCGTGCTCAAGCGGAGCTCAACGCGCTAAGTCCGGCAACCTCATCTCCGCCGGCATGACGGGGAACCGCCACACCATTAACGGTATGTTCGCGGACTTGTAGAAGAAGAAGTAGTTTTAGTCTAGTTTAGTTCCGGCTACTCAGAAAATTTCACCACATGCATGCAGCCGGAAACATGTCAACTAATTCACCTAAGTGTACTGGTAGTTCTCCCAATAGTCCGGACCCAAGCTCACTGGAACCCAGTTGTCCGGAACCATTAGCTTTCCTACCACCACATATTTCCGACACCCGGTTAGCTCAACCTTTCTCCGCATCTTCCAGCAACGCACTAGGCCAGATCCCAACCCTCCAAGAGATCCGAGAAGAACTCGAAGGTCAAGAAAGAATGGTCGCAAAGGTGCAAGAAGCGGAGCAGAAAAAAGGATCCAAGGCCCGGAACCCCGAAGTCGAAAAAGACAGTGGTGGCCGTGTGAGGCCAATGACTCGGAGCTCAGAAGTCTCCAGAGCGAGGGCATGATTTCTCTGCACTGGAGTTTCATGAAAGACTCCATCACCCCTAAGCCGGATCCGGACGAGCGCGTCCTTACGAAGGCCTGGGTGGAGCGCGGACTGTCGCTCCCATGCTCCGAATTCTTCCTTTCCGTCCTCACAACCTACGACCTTCAGCCGCACAACATATGTCCCAACTCCTACCTTCTCCTCTCCAACTTTGTGATGTTATGCGAAGGACATCTCGGAATTCGCCCGGACATCCGCTTATGGCAATTCTTCTTCCGCGTCAAAAAGGAGACGAAGGACAAGGCTATGGTCAACTGCGGTAGCATGACCTTCATGCTCCGCCCCGGAAGGATGTATCCGCCGCACTCCTCTCACGAATCCGTCCGGTACTGGAACGCCGGATGGTTCTATGTAAAAAATATCCCAGTTCCGGGCGTCCACGAGGGGCTCCCAAAGTTCATCAACAAGCCTCCGGAAGAATTGGATAGCTGGAGCCTCATCCCCGCTCTCGCTCAATATCCGGAGTTGGACAAAGCGGCGCGGAGAATTTCCTGGTTAGTCCACGATGGGCTAACCGGAACTGACCTGACCCTCAGCTGGTTTTCCCGCCGGATCCAGCCTCTAAAGCATAACCCGCGAAAGATCTGCGAGTACACCGGGGTGGAAGATTCACTCCGAGTCACCAGCGACAACTTGCCAGCGGATTCTCTCAAAAGGAGGATCAAGACGCTCGTGAAGATTACCCGGGGCCAACCGGTCCCGGAGATTGTGAAAGACATCCAGACGAACAACCAATGCCCTCTGGTTCGTATTTATACCTTAGCATTTTAACTTCTTATATTTGAAGTGTTTGCTAACTTCTTAACTTTTACCTCTTCAGCTCGATACGTTGGCGGAGGAGGACTTTAAACCTGTACTCCGAGTTCCTACAAGCGCCGAAGCGGCGGAGGAGGTTCCGGAGGACGATGACGAAGAGGAGGAGCAAGCTCCTAAGAAAGCAGCTCCCCGACCCGCCAAGCGTCCCCGCGCCAAGGCTTCCAGCTCCGAAGCCGGTGCCAGCGGCGAGGCCTCCGCCATAAAGGCCAAGGTTACGAAGCCACCTCCGCTCGACTTGAAGAAGGCGGAGCGCGAGTGCCTCAAACTGCTTGCAAATGCAGGGAAATGATCGCGTCCACTGATTCCCGGAGCCACGTAAGTATCCGAGATCATCTCATTTTTATCGTGTAAACTTGTTACTTATATTTTCCTTTGCTTGTCGCAGGAGTAAAAAAGTTCCGGCTTCACGGGCTAGCACCCAGAAGCCGATCACAAAGTATATGAGGGCGTCTCCGGTCGTTCCTCCGATCACGCCAACACCTCCCAGTACTTCGCACCCCACTCCTACCTCACCTCCGCATGAAGCCCTGCACTCCCCCGATCCAGCTGCCCAAGCTCCACCGGAAATTATTCCTGTGAGCAGCGAGAGGGGAGGCGGAAGCTCATCCGCTGCGAGGCGAGCAGCTCCGGAGGGACCTCAGGGCAAGACCCCAGAAGAGGCAGAGGTGAACTCCCAAGATAAGGCTGAAGCTCGGGCTAATGATGCCATAACTTTTCCGGCCAACTTCGGGGATCCGTCCAGTCTGTACTCCACTCCGAAGGCTTATGCTCATAAGTTCTTCCACAAGCTGACGGAGGCGGAGAAGTGGGAACTGGAGCAGGATCTGCTGAGCTCCATGATGAACAATGCTTGGGGTAAGGCTGATGCTGAATCTTTCGAGATTCAGCTTCACAAGAAAGAAATCGATGACTTCTTCGACCATCTCCTCGTCAAGCGCAAGGTAATCCGATATTCCCAGTAGCCCCCAAGTATCTAGGCGGAAACTAGTAATAGTTAGTGCTTTGATATTTAGAGTAATATCAACTGGAAAAATTTAAAGTGTCGTGGTAGCCCCCAAGCGTCATGGCGGAAACTTTCCGGCAATGATGCTTCGAAAGAGTCCACACAAAATATGAATACCTCCGGAAACTAATCCGAACACTGACTTTTTCAGGAGCAACAGGCGCTGCACTATGAGCTGAACAAGAACATCTCCCTGCAGCGCCGCGTCACTTTGAGCCAGGCGGAGGATATCCAGGTCGGCAAAGATAGAATTGCAGAGCTGGAACAGCAACTGGAGGAAGCCCAAGGTATGCCTCCGACCTAGTCTATCGTTATTCCAAATTCTGACTTTTGATTTTAAATGTATTTATCTTTTAATAGGTGCATCTTCCTCTCTTGCCACCGCATCCTCCGAACTTGAGAACCTGCGTTCCGCCTACCAAAATCTGGAGACCAGATTGGCGGAAGCGGAAACAAAGCGGGAGCGGGCGGAGAAGCAGCTCGCGGAAAAGAAATCTGAGCTTCTTCAGAAAGAGGCGGATTTTGTGATGAAGCGCAAGGTTGACAACGACACACTACAAGAGCTTCAGAAGGAGGTCCAAGGGCTCCAGAATTACATGACCACTGCAGAGCAATGTTGGGACCTTCTGAACTCCGATGTCATGGGTAAGAATCCCAATCTCAAGAATCAAAATAATCCGCTAGACTCAAACTGATTCTTTGGCTCCGATCATTTTTGTACAGAGCCTCTTGGTTATGAAGAAGAGCGGCGCAATAAGTTCCCTCGTGAAGATCTGATCCGACTTGCTGGAGACGATTGCAATGATCTGATCTCGGCAAGCCGGAAAATCTGCCAAAATCTGAACATTAAGGATAGCAGAACCTGCGACATCCGTGGCCTGATCAAGAGGATGGACCTTCTTCTAGAGCTGGTTACTGACCTTCAAGCCTCGTCTGCTAGGGGCACCGCCCAGATGGCTCTGACCATGTGCTTGACGCACTCTCCGGGTCTGGATATCGACCTTGCCACCACCGGAGTTCCTGCGAACACAGATGTGGATGCACTTCTAGATGCATGCAGTGGCTACGATACCCGGATAGCGCACCGCATCTGCCACGACCAATTCTTTGACAAGGTGGTGCTTCCGGCTGACAATATCCTCGAAGCAGAATATGCCAAGGAGGGAGCAGCGGAGGCGCGACCCGTCGGATCTGGCGACGAAGGCCAAGTGACATGGACCAGTGATACGTCTCAAACGTATCTATAATTTCTTATGTTCCATGCTACTTTTATGATGATACTCACATGTTTTATACACATTATATGTCATTATTATGCATTTTCCGGCACTAACCTATTGACGAGATGCCGAAGAGCCAGTTGCTGTTTTCTGCTGTTTTTGGTTTCAGAAATCCTAGTAAGGAAATATTCTCGGAATTGGACAAAATCAACGCCCAGGGGCCGAAGCTTCCAGAAGACCGAGGGAGATACGAAGTGGGGCCACGGGGCGCCGCCACACTAGGGCGGCGCGGCCTAGAGGGGCCCGCACGGTCCTAGCGTGTGGGGCCCCCGTGACTCCTCCGACTCCGCCCTTCCGCCTACTTAAAGCCTTTGTCGCGAAACCCTCTGTACCGAGAGCCACGATACGGAAAACCTTCCAGAGACGCAGCCGCCGCCAATCCCATCTCGGGGGATTCAGGAGATCGCCTCCGGCACCCTGCCGAAGAGGGGAATCATCTCCCGGAGGGCTCTTCATCGCCATGATCGCCTCCGGATCGATGTGTGAGTAGTTCACCCCTGGACTATGGGTCCATAGCAGTAGCTAGATGGTCGTCTTCTCCTCATTGTGCTATCATGTTAGATCTTGTGAGCTGCCTATCATGATCGAGATCATCTATTTGTAATGCTACATGTTGTGTTTGTTGGGATCCGATGAATATTGAATACTATGTCAAGTTGATTATCTATCTATCATATATGTTGTTTATGTTCTTGCATGCTCTCTGTTGCTAGTAGAGGCTCGGCCAAGTTGATACTTGTGACTCCAAGAGGGAGTATTTATGCTCGATAGTGGGTTCATGCCTCCATTAAATCTGGGACAGTGACCGAAAGTTCTAAGGTTGTGGATGTGCTTTTGCCACTAGGGATAAAACATCGATGCTTTGTCTAAAGATATTTGTGTTGATTACATTACGCACCATACTTAATGCAATTGTCTGTTGCTTGCAACTTAATACCGGAAGGGGTTCAGATGATAACCTGAAAGTGGACTTTTTAGGCATAGATGCATGCTGGATAGCGGTCTATGTACTTTGTCGTAATGCCATGATTAAATCTCATAGTACTCATCATGATATTTGTATGTGCATTTTTATGCCTTCTTTATTTGTCAATTGCCCAACTGTAATTTGTTCACCCAACATGCTATTTATCTAATGGGAGAGACACCACTAGTGAACTGTGGACCCCGGTCCATTCTTTACATCTGAAATACAATCTACTGCAATTGTTCTCTACTGTTCTTCGCAAACAAACATCATATTCCACACTATACATTTAATCCTTTGTTTACAGCAAGCCGGTGAGATTGACAACCTCACTGTTACGTTGGGGCAAAGTACTTTGATTGTGTTGTGCAGGTTCCACGTTGGCGCCGGAATCCCTGGTGTTGCGCCGCACTACACTTCGCCGCCATCAACCTTCAACGTGCTTCTTGGCTCCTACTCGGTTCGATAAACCTTGGTTTCTTACGAGGGAAACTTGCTTCTATACGCATCATACCTTCCACTTGGGGTTCCCAACGGACGTGTGCTTTACGCGTATCAAGCTAAATTTCTGGCGCCGTTGCCGGGGAGATCAAGACACACTGCAAGGGGAGTCTCCACTTCCAATCTCTTTACTTTGTTTTTGTCTTGCTTTACTTTATTTTATTTACTACTTTGTTTGCTGCACTAAAACAAAACACAAAAAAATTATTTGCTAGCTTTACTTTATTTACTATCTTGTTTGCGTTCTCTATATCAAAAGCACAAAAAAATTAGTTACTTGCATTTAGTTTACTTTTGTTATCATGTCTGGCTCTGTACCTGTTACTTCCTCACCTGAGGAATTAGTTTTTACTTTCAAACAAGGGGATGAGGAGAGTTTTAAAGATGCTTGGTCTAGAATTTTTGATTCTTATCGTAAAGCTGAACCTCAAATGACTCTAAGTCTGCTCCTTAGTAATTTTTATTTTGGGCTTATGATTCGCTATAGATATGCCTTAGATGCTGTAGTGGGAGGAGATTTCCTTCATTGCAATGGGGATCAAGCTTTTAATGCCATAAAAAAAATTGGTTGCATCACATAGTTCAGCTAATAACTTTGATTCAGCTCTTATTAGAATTTATAATAGATTAAACACTCTTGAGACAAGTGCATCTTGCTTGAAAGAAAATTATAGTTATGTTCGTAACCGTCTTGATCAAGTTTTAGTGAACTCTGAACCTTCAATGTGGGACCCTACTATTAAGGTTATTATTGGTGGAGAAACTTTTCATGCCCGTTGTGATATTATGTCTGAATTTTGCCTTATGCCTAAGAGTATTTATGAATCTTTGACACTTTGGGGACTCGTTGAAGGAGGAGAAGGAATAACTCTTATTGATAACTCTGTTATAATTCCTAAGGGAATAGCCGAGGGTGTGCATACAACCATTCTTGGAAGAACGGTATCCACTGATTATCTTGTTATTGAATGTGTAGGAACATGACAAATCACACTTGGAAGATCCCTGCTGAAACTATTGGGAGAAATCATAGATGTGGGAGAAGGCACCCTAAAATTCACCTCTACACCGGGAGGTAGACATGTATTCCCTAAACCAAAGAGTAAGAAGGGTAGGCGTAAAGCCCGAGGTAATGTCGATGCTTCATCTCTTGATAACACTTGATTCACACTTTCTGCGCCTAGCTGAAAGGCGTTAAAGAAAAGCGCTTATGGGAGACAACCCATGTTTTTACTACAGCACTTTTGTTTTATATTTGATTCTTGGAAGTTGTTACTACTGTAGCAACCTCTCCTTATCTTTATTTTATTGCATTGTTGTGCCAAGTAAAGTCTTTGATAGTAAAGTCAATACTAGATTTGGATTACTGCGCAGAAACAGATTTCTTGCTGTCACGAATTAGGGCAGGGTTCTCTGTAGGTAACTCAGAAAAATCTGCCAATTTACGTGCGTGATCCTCAGATATGTACGCAACTTTAATTCAATTTGAGAATTTTCATCTGAGCAAGTTAAGTGCCCCTGGAAAATTCATCTTTACGGACTGTTCTGTTTTGACAGATTCTGCCTTTTATTTCGCACTGCCTGTTTTGCTATGTTTGATGGATTTCTTTGTTCCATTAACTTTCAGTAGCTTTGTGCAATGTCCATAAGTGTTAATAATGATTATGTCACCTCTGAATATATGAATTTTCAATTATGCACTAACCCTCTAATGAGTTTGTTTTGAGTTTGGTGTGGAGGAAGTTTTCAAGGGTCAAGAGAGGAGGATGATACAATATGATCAAGAAGAGTGAAAAGTCTAAGC
This sequence comes from Lolium rigidum, assembly GCF_022539505.1. NCBI lineage: Eukaryota > Viridiplantae > Streptophyta > Magnoliopsida > Poales > Poaceae > Lolium > Lolium rigidum. Next base: position 189,774,195 of record NC_061513.1, on the reverse strand, counting down.
TTGGGGATGCCCCCGTGGTTCATCCCTGCATATTTTAAGAAGACTCAAGCATCTAAGCTTGGGGATGCCCAAGGCATCCCCTTCTTCATCGACAACTTATCAGGTCACCTCTAGTGAAACTATATTTTTATTCAGTCACATCTTATGTGCTTTACTTGGAGCGTTTGTTTGTTTGTTTTTGTTTTTGTTTGAATAAAATCGGATCCTAGCATTCTTTGTGTGGGAGAGAGACACGCTCCGCTGTTGCATATGAACACATGTGTTCTTAGCTTTATTCTTAATGTTCATTGCGAAGGTTGAACTACCTCGTTCATTGATATATGGTTGGAAACGGAAAATGCCGCATGTGGTAATTGGTATAATGTCTTGAATAATTTGATACTTGGCAATTGTTGTGCTCATATAGATCATGTTTAAGCTCTTGCATCATGTACCTTGCACCTATTAATGAAGAACTACATAGAGCTTGTTAAAATTTGGTTTGCATGATTGGTCTCTCTAAGTCTAGATATTTTCTGGTTGAGGTGTTTGAACAACAAGGAGACGATGTAAAGTCTTATAATGCTTACAATATGTTCATATGTGAGTTTTGCTGTGCCATTTATACTTGAGTTTGCTTCAAACAACCTTGCTAGCCCAGCCTTGTATTGAGAGGGATTCTTCTCGTGCATCCAAATCCTTGAGCCAAAATCCATGCCATTTGTGTCCACCATACCTACCTACCACATGGTATTTCTCTGCCATTCCAAAGTACATTACTTGAGTGCTACCTTTAAACTTCTATTCTTTGCCTTCACAATACATAGCTCATGGGAAAATAGCCTTAAAAACTATTGTGGTGAAGAATATGTACTTATGTATCTTATTTCTTAATAAGTTGCTTGTTGAGCGATAACCATGTTTACGGGGACGCCATCAACTTTTACCTTTGTTGAATATCATGTGAGTTGCTATGCATGTTCGTCTTGTCCGAAGTAAGGGCGATTTTCATGATCAAATGGTTTGAGTATGCATATTGTTAGAGAAGAACATTGGGCCGCTAACTAAAGCCATGAATCATGGTGGAAGTTTCAGTTTGGACACAAAACCTCAATCTCTTATGAGAATATTATCTGTTGTTGAATGCTTAAGCATTAAAAGAGGAGTCCATTATCTGTTGTATATGTTGTCCCAGTATGGGTGTCTAAGTTGAGAATGATCAAAAGCGAGAAATCCAATGCGAACCTTCTCCTTAGACCCTTGTACATGCGGCATAGAGGTACCCCTTTGTGACACTTGGTTGAAACATATGTTATGCAATGATAATCCATGTTAATCCAAGCTAATTAGGACAAGGTGCGGGCACTATTAGTATACTATGCATGAGGCTTGCAACTTATAAGATATCTTATACATAACACATATGATTTATTACTACCGTTGACAAAATTGTTTCTATGTTTTCAAAATGAAAAGCTCTAGCACAAAAATATTAATCCATGCTTCCCTCTGCGAAGGGCCATTCTTTTACTTTATTGTTGAGTCAGTTTACCTACTTCTTTCTATCTTAGAAGCAAACACTTGTGTAAACTGTGTGCATTGATTCTTACATGTTTAATGATACGTCTCAAACGTATCTATAATTTCTTATGTTCCATGCTACTTTATTGATGATACCTACATGTTTTATACACATTATATGTCATTATTATGCGTTTTCCGGAACTAACCTATTGACGAGATGCCGAAGGGCCGATTCTTGTTTTCTGCTGTTTTTGGTTTCAGAAATTCTAGAAAGGAAATATTCTCGGAATCGGACGAAATCAACGCCCAACATCCTATTTTTCCCGGAAGCTTCCAGAGCACCGAAGAAGGGCCAGAGGGGAGCCAGGAGGGCCCCACCTCACAGGGCGGCGCGACCAAGGGGGGGCGCCACCCTAGTGTGTGGGCCCCCTGTGGCCCCTCCGACTCCGCCTCTTCGCCTATTTAGTCGTCCCTGACCTAAATCCTCGACACGGAAAAACCACGATACGAGAAACCTTCCAGAGCCGCCGCCATCGCGAAACTCCAATTCGGGGGACAGAAGTCTCTGTTCCGGCACGCCGCCGGGACGGGGAATTGCCCCGGAGCCATCTCCACCGCCGTCTCCACCGCCATCTTCACCGCCATCGCTGCCTCCATGATGAGGAGGGAGTAATTCACCCCCGGGGCTGAGGGCTCTACCGTAGCTATGTGGTTAATCTCTCTCTCTCGTACTCCAATACAATGATCTCGTGAATTGCTTTGCATGATTGAGATCCATATGATGAGCTTTGTATCGCTACTAGTTTATGTGCTACTCATGTGATGTTATTAAAGTAGTCTATTCCTCCCGCATGGTGTAAAGGTGCTAGTGTGTGCACCGTGTGGTTCTTGTCGTAGGCTATGATCATGATCTCTTGTAGGTTGTGGAGTTAATTGTCATTATGATAGTATTGATGTGATCTATTCCTCCTTTCATAGTGTAATGTGGACGGTGTGTATGCTATGTTAGTTCTCGGTTTATTTTGCAAAGATCTATTATGCTCTAAGGTTACTTAAATATGAATACCGAATGTTGTGGCGCTTGTTAACTCCGGCTTGAGGGAGCTCTTGTAGCCCTACACAACGGCCGGTGTTTGTCATCCAACAAAAGAGTGTATGTAGCACATATGAGAAAGAGTTATTTATTATGCGATCAATGTTGAGAGTGTCCATTAGTGAAAGTATGATCCCTAGGCCTTGTTCCCAAACATCGAATCTCCGTTTGTTTACTGTTTTGTTGCATGTTTACTCGCTGCCATATTTTATTCAGATTGCTATTACCACTCATATACATCCATACTACTTGTATTTCACTATCTCTTCGCCGAACTAGTGCACCTATACATCTGACAAGTGTATTAGGTGTGTTGGGGACACAAGAGACTTCTTGTATCATGATTGCGGGGTTGCTTGAGAGGGATATCTTTGACCTCTTCCTCCCTGAGTTCGATAAACCTTGGGTGATCCACTTAAGGGAAACTTGCTGCTGTTCTACAAACCTCTGCTCTTGGAGGCCCAACACTGTCTACAAGAATAGAAGCACCCGTAGACATCATTTACCTATTGCACTTGTTATATTACTTTGTGTTGACGATTATCCATGAGATATACATGTTGAAGTTGAAAGCAACCGCTGAAACTTATATCTTCCTTTGTGTTGTTTCAAAGCTTTCTAATAAGAATTTATTGCTTATGAGTTAACTGTTATGCAAGTCTTATTGATACTTGTCTTGAAAGTATTATTCATGAAAAGTCTTTGCTATATGATTCAGTTGTTTACTCATTGTCTTCATCATTGCTTCGAATCGCTGCATTCATCTCATGTGCTTTACAATAGTATTGATCAAGATTATGATAGCATGTCACTTCGAAATTATCTTTGTTATCGTTTACCTACTCGAGGGCGAGTAGGAACTAAGCTTGGGGATGCTTGATACATCTCAAACGTATCTATAATTTCTTATGTTCCATGCTACTTTTATGATGATACTCACATGTTTTATACACATTATATGTCATTATTATGCATTTTCCGGCACTAACCTATTGACGAGATGCCGAAGAGCCAGTTGCTATTTTCTGCTGTTTTTGGTTTCAGAAATCCTAGCTAGGTGGGATCTTCTTGATCGGATTGAGGAGAATGCTGAAAGATGGGAGAACAACAAAGGTGAAGAGTCAGGTATAAATTATGATTATGAATGCATTGAAGCTTTTATGGATACTGATAAATTTCGAGATATGAGTGCTACTTATGGTCTTGACTCTCAAGTTGCTGCAAATCTTTATAAAGCCTTTGCTTCTCATTTTGAATTGCCTAAAAAGAATTTTGATAAGTATCATGAACCTTTTAAAGAGGCTTGTATGAAGGATGAAATTGTTGTTAATGATTGCAATAAGCATGCTCAAACTCCTAAGAATGCTATTTCCTATAAGCATGTTAATTTTTGTGGAATGCATAGACCTTGTGGAATTAATCAAGTCAAAGATGAATATTGTATCCACCATATTAATGAAAAAACTAGAAAGTGGGCTAGGGCTCTAAATGATCTTGGTAAAAAAGTTTGTTCCCTCTACTCTTTTATTTGTGAAGTTTGCCATGAAGTGGGTTGATACGTCTCCAACGTATCGATAATTTCTTATGTTCCATGCCACATTATTGATGATATCTACATGTTTTATGCACACTTTATGTCATATTCGTGCATTTTCTGGAACTAACCTATTAACAAGATGCCGAAGTGCCAGTTCTCGTTTTCCGCTGTTTTTGGTTTCGAAATCCTAGTAACGAAATATTCTCGGAATTGGACGAAATCAACGCCCAGGTTCCTATTTTGCCCGGAAGCATCCAGAACACCCGAGAGTCGCCAGAGGGGGCCACACAGGCCCCAGATGATAGGCCGGCGCGGCCCAGGCCCTGGCCGCGCCGCCTTATGGTTTCGTCGCCCCGTTGACCCTCCGACTCCGCCTCTTCGCCTATATAAAGGTCCCAGACCTAAAACCTCGAGACGAAAAAGCCACGGGACGAGAAACCTTCCAGAGCCACCGCCATCGCGAAGCCAAGATCTGGGGACATGAGTCTCGTTCCGGCACGCCGCCGGGACGGGAAGTGCCCCGGAAGGCTTCTCCATCGACACCGCTGCCATCTCCACCGCCATCTTCATCAACGCTGCTTGTCTCCCATGAGGAGGGAGTAGTTCTCCATCGAGGCTCGGGGCTGTACCGGTAGCTATGTGGTTAATCTCTCTCCTATGTACTTCAATACAATGATCTCATGAGCTGCTTTACATGATTGAGATTCATATGAGTTTTGTATCACAATTCATCTATGTGCTACTCTAGTGATGTTATTAAAGTAGTCTATTCCTCCCGTACGGTGTAATGTGGACAGTGTGTGCACCGTGTAGTACTTGGCGTATGCTATGATCGTGATCTCTTGTAGATTGTGAAGTTAACTATTACTATGATGGTATTGATGCGATCTATTCCTCCTTTCATAGTGTGAAGGTTACGGTGTGCATGCTATGTTAGTACTTGGTTTAGTTGTGTTGATCTTTCATGCACTCTAAGGTTATTTAAATATGAATGCCGAATGTTGTGGCGCTTGTTAACTCCGGCTTGAGGGAGCTCTTGTAGCCCTACACAACGAATGGTGTTCATCATCCAACAAGAGAGTGTAGAGTATGCATTTATCTATTCCGTTATGTGATCAATGTTGAGAGTGTCCACTAGTGAAAGTATGATCCCTAGGCCTTGTTCCTAAATCATCTGCTTATCGCCTGCTTGTTTACTCTGTCTCCGGGCAAAGCACTTTTCTGGTGCCGTTGCCACTCGCTCATACTTATTTATACCACCTGTATTTCACTATCTCTTCGCCGAACTAGTGCACCTATTAGGTGTGTTGGGGACACAAGAGACTTCTTGCTTTGTGGTTGCGGGGTTGCATGAGAGGGATATCTTTGACCTCTTCCTCCCTGAGTTCGATAAACCTTGGGTGATCCACTTAAGGGAAAACTTGCTGCTGTTCTACAAACCTCTGCTCTTGGAGGCCCAACACTGTCTATAGGAAAAGGAGGGGGCGTAGACATCAAGCTATTTTCTGGCGCCGTTGCCGGGGAGGAAAGGTAAAAGGTACTCACACTCCGGATCTCGGCTACTAAGATATTTTCGCCGTTGTAAGTACTCGAAGCTATTTCCTTTAGATCCTGCAATTGCATCTTGTTGTTTCTTGTTTACACTAGTTTGGCATAATGGACAACAATGAGCTTCTTATTCTATTTCCTGATTTAAGACATGGATGGTTTGATGCGAAAATTAAAAAACCTATGGAACATACTAGTATGAACGCTTTGAACACCATTGTTGCTAATGATATGGAAAATTCTAAGCTTGGGGAAGCTGGCTTTAATGAGCATGATATTTTTAGTCCCCCAAGCATTGAGGAGAAAATTTTCTTTGATGATACTTTGCCTCCTATACTTGATGATGAGAATAATAATGATAGCTACTTTGTTGAATTTGCTCCCACTACAACTAATAAAATTGATTATGCCTATGTGGAGAGTAATAATTTTATGCATGAGACTCATGATAAGAATGCTTTATGTGATAGTTATATTGTTGAGTTTGCTCATGATGCTACTGAAAATTATTATGAGAGAGGAAAATATGGTTGTAGAAATTTTCATGTTACTAAAACACCTCTCTATATGCTGAAATTTTTGAAGTTACACTGGTTTTATCTTCCTATGCTTGTTACTTTGCTCTTCATGAACTTGTTTATTTACAAGATTCCTATGCATAGGAAGCATGTTAGACTTAAATTTGTTTTGAATTTGCTTGTTGATGCTCTCTTTTGCTTCAACTACTATTTCCTGCGAGTGCATCATTAAAACTGCTGAGCCCATCTTAATGGCTATAAAGAAAGCACTTCTTGGGAGATAACCCATGTGTTTATTTTGCTACAGTACCTTTGTTTTATATTTGTGTCTTGGAAGTTGTTTACTACTGTAGCAACCTCTCCTTATCTTTATTTTATTGCATTCTTGTGCCAAGTAAAGTCTTTAATAGCAAGGTTCATACTAGATTTGGATTACTGCGCAGAAACAGATCTCTTGCTGTCACGAATATGGGCCTAATTCTCTGTAGGTAACTCATAAAATTATGATAATTTACGTGAGTGATCCTCAGATATGTACGCAACTTTCATTAAATTTGAGAATTTTCATTTGAGCAAGTCTGGTGCCACTTTAAAATTCGTCTTTACGGACTGTTCTGTTTTGACAGATTCTGCCTTTTATTTCGCATTGCCTCTTTTGCTGTGTTGGATGGATTCCTTTGTTCCATTGACTTCCAGTAACTTTGGGCAATGTCCGAAGTGTTAAGAATGATTGTGTTATCTCTGAACATGTGAATTTTTGATTATGCACTAACCCTCTAATGAGTTTGTTTCGAGTTTGGTGTGGAGGAAGTTTTCAAGGGTCAAGAGAGGAGGATGATATACTATGATCAAGAAGAGTGAAAGCTCTAAGCTTGGGGATGCCCCGGTGGTTCATCCCTGCATATTTCAAGAAGACTCAAGCATCTAAGCTTGGGGATGCCCAAGGCATCCCCTTCTTCATCGACAACTTATCAGGTTTCTTCTCTTGAAACTATATTTTTATTCCGTCACATCTTATGTGCTTTGCTTGGAGCGTCGGTTTGTTTTTGTTTTTGTTTTGTTTGAATAAAATGGATCCTAGCATTCACTGTATGGGAGAGAGACACGCTCCGCTGTAGCATATGGACAAGTATGTCCTTAGGCTTTACTCATAATATTCATGGCGAAGTTTCTTCTTCGTTAAATTGTTATATGGTTGGAATTGGAAAATGCTACATGTAGTAATTCTAAAATGTCTTGAATAATTTGATACTTGGCAATTGTTGTGCTTATGTTTAAGCTCTTGCATCATATACTTTGCACCCATTAATGAAGAAACACCTAGAGCTTGCTAATTTGGTTTGCATATTTGGTTTCTCTAAAGTCTAGATAATTTCTAGTATTGAGTTTTGAACAACAAGGAAGACGGTGTAGAGTCTTATAATGTTTACAATATGTCTTTTATGTGAGTTTTGCTGCACCGTTCATCCTTGTGTTTGTTTCAAATAACCTTGCTAGCCTAAACCTTGTATCGAGAGGGAATACTTCTCATGCATCCAAAATCCTTGAGCCAACCACTATGCCATTTGTGTCCACCATACCTACCTACTACATGGTATTTCTCCGCCATTCCAAAGTAAATTGCTTGAGTGCTACCTTTAAAATTCCATCATTCGCCTTTGCAATATATAGCTCATGGGACAAATAGCCTAAAAACTATTGTGGTATTGAATATGTACTTATGCACTTTATCTCTTATTAAGTTGCTTGTTGTGCGATAACCATGTTTCTGGGGACGCCATCAACTATTCTTTGTTGAATATCATGTGAGTTGCTATGCATGTCCGTCTTGTCCGAAGTAAGAGAGATCTACCACCTTAATGGTTGGAGCATGCATATTGTTAGAGAAGAACATTGGGCCGCTAACTAAAGCCATGATTCATGGTGGAAGTTTCAGTTTTGGACATATATCCTCAATCTCATATGAGAATAATAATTGTTGCCACATGCTTATGCATTAAAGAGGAGTCCATTATCTGTTGTCCATGTTGTCCCCGTATGGATGTCTAAGTTGAGAATAATCAAAAGCGAGAAATCCAAAATGCGAGCTTTCTCCTTAGACCTTTGTACAGGCGGCATGGAGGTACCCCATTGTGACACTTGGTTAAAACATGTGTATTGCGATGATCCAGGTAGTCCAAGCTAATTAGGACAAGGTGCGGGCACTATTAGTATACTATGCATGAGGCTTGCAACTTGTAAGATATAATTTACATAACTCATATGCTTTATTACTACCGTTGACAAAATTGTTTCATGTTTTCAAAATAAAAGCTCTAGCAAAAATATAGCAATCGATGCTTTCCTCTTTGAAGGACCATTCTTTTTTACTTCTATGTTGAGTCAGTTCACCTATTTCTTTCCACCTCAAGAAGCAAACACTTGTGTGAACTGTGCATTGATTCCTACATACTTGCATATTGCACTTGTTATATTACTCTATGTTGACAATTATCCATGAGATACACATGTTATAAGTTGAAAGCAACCGCTGAAACTTAATCTTCCTTTGTGTTGCTTCAATACCTTTACTTTGATTTATTGCTTTATGAGTTAACTCTTATGCAAGACTTATTGATGCTTGTCTTGAAGTACTATTCATGAAAAGTCTTTGCTTTATGATTCACTTGTTTACTCATGTCATTACCATTGTTTTGATCGCTGCATTCATTACATATGTTTACAAATAGTATGATCAAGGTTATGATGGCATGTCACTTCAGAAATTATCTTTGTTATCGTTTTACCTGCTCGGGACGAGCATAACTAAGCTTGGGGATGCTGATACGTCTCCAATGTATCGATAATTTCTTATGTTCCATGCCACATTATTGATGATATCTACATGTTTTATGCACACTTTATGTCATATTCGTGCATTTTCTGGAACTAACCTATTAACAAGATGCCGAAGTGCCACTCTCGTTTCTCGCTGTTTTTGGTTTCGGAAATCCTAGTAACGAAATATTCTCGGAATTGGACGAAATCAACGCCCGGGTTCCTATTTTGCCCGGAAGCATCCGGAACACCCGAGAGTCGCGCAGGGGGGCCACACAGGCCCCAGATGATAGGCCGGCGCGGCCCAGGCCCTGGCCGCGCCGCCTTATGGTGTCGTCGCCCCGTTGACCCTCCGACTCCGCCTCTTCGCCTATATAAAGGTCCCAGACCTAAAACCTCGAGACGAAAAAGCCACGGGACGAGAAACCTTCCAGAGCCACCGCCATCGCGAAGCCAAGATCTGGGGGACATGAGTCTCTGTTCCGGCACGCCGCCGGGACGGGGAAGTGCCCCCGGAAGGCTTCTCCATCGACACCGCTGCCATCTCCACCGCCATCTTCATCAACGCTGCTGTCTCCCATGAGGAGGGAGTAGTTCTCCATCGAGGCTCGGGGCTGTACCGGTAGCTATGTGGTTAATCTCTCTCCTATGTACTTCAATACAATGATCTCATGAGCTGCTTTACATGATTGAGATTCATATGAGTTTTGTATCACAATTCATCTATGTGCTACTCTAGTGATGTTATTAAAGTAGTCTATTCCTCCTGTACGGTGTAATGTGGACAGTGTGTGCACCGTGTAGTACTTGGCGTATGCTATGATCGTGATCTCTTGTAGATTGTGAAGTTAACTATTACTATGATGGTATTGATGCGATCTATTCCTCCTTTCATAGTGTGAAGGTTACGGTGTGCATGCTATGTTAGTACTTGGTTTAGTTGTGTTGATCTTTCATGCACTCTAAGGTTATTTAAATATGAATGCCGAATGTTGTGGCGCTTGTTAACTCCGGCTTGAGGGAGCTCTTGTAGCCCTACACAACGAATGGTGTTCATCATCCAACAAGAGAGTGTAGAGTATGCATTTATCTATTCTGTTATGTGATCAATGTTGAGAGTGTCCACTAGTGAAAGTATGATCCCTAGGCCTTGTTCCTAAATACTGCTATCGCTGCTTGTTTACTGTTTTATCTGCGTTACTACTGCTGCGTTACTACTTGCTTGTTTACTCGTCCCGGGCAAAGCACTTTTCCGGTGCCGTTGCCACTCGCTCATACTTATTTATACCACCTGTATTTCACTATCTCTTCGCCGAACTAGTGCACCTATTAGGTGTGTTGGGGACACAAGAGACTTCTTGCTTTGTGGTTGCAGGGTTGCATGAGAGGGATATCTTTGACCTCTTCCTCCCTGAGTTCGATAAACCTTGGGTGATCCACTTAAGGGAAAACTTGCTGCTGTTCTACAAACCTCTGCTCTTGGAGGCCCAACACTGTCTACAGGAAAAGGAGGGGGCGTAGACATCATGGGTCATTTTAATTTTCAATGCTCCACCAATGATAATTTGAACCCAATGAGTGCTGCAAATTTGTATTGTGATGATGAAATTACTCCTAATCAGCATGATGAACTCACTTTATTTTTGTGGCGTGAAGAGTTATCAAGAAAAATTTCTTTGTTAGATATTAATGATCTTGATATTGATGATGTCCTGCATGAGTGTTTTTCTTATTGCATTGATAATAGCCATACAAATACTTACATACAGAATATTTTAGAAGATGACACCTTGCCAAAATATGATAGGACCGCTGTGTGTTTTGAACTAATTAATGAAAAGGAGGAATCCTCCCAAGTTTCTTCTATTGTTTCTGAAAGTAAATCAGGTTATGCGGACAAGCCACCCTTCAAGCCTCTTCCTCCTAAAGAAGGGAACGAGGAGAACGAGGAGAAGGAAAAGAAGAAGAAGGGAAAGAAGAAGAAGAAGAGGGGGAATAAGAAGAAAGAGGTAACGGCACATCCCCGCGTGTATGAGGTAACAATAGGTAACCATAAGTATGTTGCTCCTAATGATTATTATGATAATGAATCTGAGTACGATGATCTTCCTATACCCTTTACCCATGTTAGTGATCACGATTTGGAAGAACACACTACCTTTGATGTTGGAAATCTTTTTGGTACTGATTATGAAAGTAATGATGATAGCATTATTCATGTCCCCTCAAACGATGATATTGAAAGCTCTAAGCTTGGGGACGTTGTGCTCGAAGATCCTATATTTGAGACCTCTAATTTTAGTGAAAATGATGATATTACATACTCTGGTTTAGATAATCGCTATAGAGATGGATATGACACATGTTACAATTATCCTTATGAAACTTGTCATAGTTATGATGGGCTTGCCAAAAACCATTCCCTTAGTATGCAACTCGTTTACCATGTTCAAATTCTTAATAATGATCATGCTCCAATTACTATTAATGAGAAGAGATTTTCCTATGTCAAAAATAATGATACCCTTATGCATATGAACCATGATAAGAATGTTTTAAGTGATGGTTATATTGTGGATTTCATCAATGATGCTACTGAAAGTTATTATGAGAGAGGGAAACATGGTTATATGCATCTTAATAATATTAAGTTTCCCTCTTTATGTTGAGAATTTTGAAGTTACTCGTGTTTTATCCTCTTATGCTTGTCACCATGTTCTTCATGAATTCATTTGTGTACAAGATTCCTATGCATAGGAAGCATGCTAGGCTTAAATTTGTTTTGAATTTGCCTCTTGATGCTCCTTTTTGCTCCAAATACTATTTCTTGCGAGTACATCATTAAAACTGCTAAGCCCATCTTAATGGCTATAAAGAAAGAACTTCTTGGGAGATAACCCATGTGTTTATTTTGCTACAGTACCTTTGTTTTATATTTGTGTATTGGAAGTTGTTACTACTGTAGCAACCTCTCCTTATCTTAGTTTTGTTGCATTGTTGTGCCAAGTAAAGTCTTTGATAGTAAGGTTCATACTAGATTTGGATTACTGCGCAGAAACAGATTTCTTGCTGTCACGAATCTGGGCCTAATTCTCTGTAGGTAACTCGGAAAATTATGCCAATTTACGTGAGTGATCCTCAGATATGTACGCAACTTTCATTCAATTTGAGCATTTTCATATGAGCAAGTCTGGTGCCATTTTAAAATTCGTCTTTACGGACTGTTCTGTTTTGACAGATTCTTCCTTTTATTTCGCATTGCCTCTTTTTCTGTGTTGGATGGATTTCTTTACTCCATTAACTTTCAGAAGCTTTGTGCAATGTCCAGAAGTGTTAAGAATGATTGTGTCACCTCTGAACATGTGAAATTTTTGATTATGCACTAACCCTCTAATGAGTTTGTTTCGAGTTTGGTGTGGAGGAAGTTTTCAAGGGTCAAGAGAGGAGGATGATATACTATGATCAAGAAGAGTGAAAAGTCTAAGCTTGGGGATGCCCCGGTGGTTCATCTCTGCATATTTCAAGAAGACTCAAGCGTCTAAGCTTGGGGATGCCCAAGGCATCCCCTTCTTCATCGACAAAATTATCAGGTTCCTTCTCTTGAAACTATATTTTTATTCGGTCACATCTTATGTACTTTACTTGGAGCGTCTCGTTTGTTTTTGTTTTTGTTTTTGTTTGAATAAATGCTTGTGTGGGAGAGAGACACGCTCCGCTGGTTCATATGAACACATGTGTTCTTAGCTTTTAATTTTCATGGCGAAGGTTGAAACTGCTTCGTTAATTGTTATATGGTTGGAAACGGAAAATACCGCATGTGGTAATTGGTATAATGTCTTGAATAATGTGATACTTGGCAATTGTTGTGCTCATATAGATCTTGTTTAAGCTCTTGCATCATGTACCTTGTACCCATTAATGAATAACTACATAGAGCATGTTAAAATTTGGTTTGCATGATTGTTCTCTCTAAGTCTAGATATTTTCTGGTTGAGGTGTTTGAACAACGAGGAGACGATGTAAAGTCTTATAATGCTTACAATATGTTTATATGTGAGTCTTGCTGCACCGTTTTATACTTGAGTTTTCTTCAAATAACCTTGCTAGCCTAAACCTTGTATCGAGAGGGAATACTTCTCATGCATCCAAATACTTGAGCCAATATTCATGCCATTTGTGTCCACCATACCTACCTACTACATGGTATTTCTCCGCCATTCCAAAGTAAATTGCTTGAGTGCTACCTTTAAACCATTCAAAACTTATCACCTCTGATTTGTGTCAATGTTTTATAGCTCATGAGGAAGTATGTGGTGTTTATCTTTCAATCTTGTTGGGCAACTTTCACCAATGGACTAGTGGCTTCATCCGCTTATCCAATAATTTTGCAAAAAGAGCCGGCAATGGGATTCCCGAGTCCCAAATTAATTAACAAAAATAGACACTCCTCCATGGTATGTGATTGTTGGACGGCACCCGAAGGATTCGGTTAGCCATGGCTTGAGAAAGCAAAGGTGGGGAGGAGTGTCAACATAATAAAACTAAAATAAAAAGGCACTCCTTCATGGTATGAGATTGTTGGCGGGCACCCGAAGGATTCGGTTAGCCATGGTTTGTGAAAGCAAAGGTTGGAAGGAGTGCCACCCAAAAATAAAAATAAAATGGGAGCCGCTCTTTGAAGGTTTGTCTGGCAAGGGGGTTAGAGTGCCCACTACCATTCGTTGACAACAACAAACACCTCTCAAAACTTTACTTTTATGCTCTCTATATGTTTTCAAAATCAAAGCTCTAGCACAAATATAGCAATCGATGCTTTCCTCTTTGAAGGACCATTCTTTTACTTTATTGTTGAGTCAGTTTACCTATTCTTTCTATCTTAGAAGCAAACACTTGTGTAAACTGTGTGCATTGATTCTTACATGTTTACCTATTGCACTTGTTCTATTACTTTGTGTTGACAATTATCCATGAGATATACATGTTAAAGTTGAAAGCAACCGCTGAAACTTATATCTTCCTTTGAGTTGTTTCAAAGCTTTCTACTAAGAATTTATTGCTTATGAGTTAACTCTTATGCAAGACTTATTGATGCTTGTCTTGAAAGTATTATTCATGAAAAGTCTTTGTTATATGATTCATTTGTTTACTCATTATCTTCATCATTGCTTCGAATCTCTGCATTCATCTCATGTGCTTTACAATAGTATGATCAAGGTTATGATGGCATGTCACTTAAGAAATTATCATTGTTATCGTTTACCTACTCGAGGGCGAGTAGGAACTAAGCTTGGGGATGCTTGATACGTCTCAAACGTATCTATAATTTCTTATGTTCCATGCTACTTTATTGATGATACCTACATGTTTTATACACATTATATGTCATTATTATGCGTTTTCCGGAACTAACCTATTGACGAGATGCCGAAGGGCCAGCTTGCTGTTTTCTCGCTGTTTTTGGTTTCAGAAATCCTAGAAAGGAAATATTCTCGGAATCGGACGAAATCAACGCCCAACATCCTATTTTTCCCGGAAGCTTCCAGAGCACCGAAGAAGGGCCAGAGGGGAGCCAGGAGGGCCCCACCTCACAGGGCGGCGCGTCCAAGGGGGGGGGCACCCTAGTGTGTGGGCCCCCTGTGGCCCCTCCGACTCCGCCTCTTCGCCTATTTAGTCGTCCCTGACCTAAATCCTCGACACGGAAAAACCACGATACGAGAAACCTTCCAGAGCCGCCGCCATCGCGAAACTCCAATTCGGGGGACAGAAGTCTCTGTTCCGGCACGCCGCCGGGACGGGGAATTGCCCCCGAAGCCATCTCCACCGCCGTCTCCACCGCCATCTTCACCGCCATCGCTGCCTCCATGATGAGGAGGGAGTAATTCACCCCCGGGGCTGAGGGCTCTACCGTAGCTATGTGGTTAATCTCTCTCTCTACTCCAATACAATGATCTCGTGAATTGCTTTGCATGATTGAGATCCATATGATGAGCTTTGTATCGCTACTAGTTTATGTGCTACTCATGTGATGTTATTAAAGTAGTCTATTCCTCCCGCATGGTGTAAAGGTGCTAGTGTGTGCACCGTGTGGTTCTTGTCGTAGGCTATGATCATGATCTCTTGTAGGTTGTGGAGTTAATTGTCATTATGATAGTATTGATGCGATCTATTCCTCCTTTCATAGTGTAATGTGGACAGTGTGTATGCTATGTTAGTTCTCGGTTTATTTTGCAAAGATCTATTATGCTCTAAGGTTACTTAAATATGAATACCGAATGTTGTGGCGCTTGTTAACTCCGGCTTGAGGGAGCTCTTGTAGCCCTACACAACGACTGGTGTTTGTCATCCAACAAAAGAGTGTATGTAGCACATATGAGAAAGAGTTATTTATTATGCGATCAATGTTGAGAGTGTCCATTAGTGAAAGTATGATCCCTAGGCCTTGTTCCCAAACATCGAATCTCCGTTTGTTTACTGTTTTGTTGCATGTTTACTCGCTGCCATATTTTATTCAGATTGCTATTACCACTCATATACATCCATACTACTTGTATTTCACTATCTCTTCGCCGAACTAGTGCACCTATACATCTGACAAGTGTATTAGGTGTGTTGGGGACACAAGAGACTTCTTGTATCGTGATTGCAGGGTTGCTTGAGAGGGATATCTTTGACCTCTTCCTCCCTGAGTTCGATAAACCTTGGGTGATCCACTTAAGGGAAACTTGCTGCTCTTCTACAAACCTCTGCTCTTGGAGGCCCAACACTGTCTACAAGAATAGAAGCACCCGTAGACATCATTTACCTATTGCACTTGTTATATTACTTTGTGTTGACGATTATCCATGAGATATACATGTTGAAGTTGAAAGCAACCGCTGAAACTTATATCTTCCTTTGTGTTGTTTCAAAGCTTTCTACTAAGAATTTATTGCTTATGAGTTAACTGTTATGCAAGTCTTATTGATACTTGTCTTGAAAGTATTATTCATGAAAAGTCTTTGCTATATGATTCAGTTGTTTACTCATTGTCTTCATCATTGCTTCGAATCGCTGCATTCATCTCATGTGCTTTACAATAGTATTGATCAAGATTATGATAGCATGTCACTTCAGAAATTATCTTTGTTATCGTTTACCTACTCGAGGGCGAGTAGGAACTAAGCTTGGGGATGCTTGATACATCTCAAACGTATCTATAATTTCTTATGTTCCATGCTACTTTTATGATGATACTCACATGTTTTATACACATTATATGTCATTATTATGCATTTTCCGGCACTAACCTATTGACGAGATGCCGAAGAGCCAGTTGCTATTTTCTGCTGTTTTTGGTTTCAGAAATCCTAGTAAGGAAATATTCTCGGAATTGGATGAAATCAACGCCCAGGGGCCGAAGCTTCCAGAAGACCGAGGGAGATACGAAGTGGGGCCAAGGGGCGCCGCCACACTAGGGCGGTGCGGCCTAGAGGGGGCCCGCGCGGCCCTAGCATGTGGGGCCCCCGTGACTCCTCCGACTCCGCCCTTCCGCCTACTTAAAGCCTTCGTCGCGAAACCCTCTGTACCGAGAGCCACGATACGGAAAACCTTCTAGAGACGCAGCCGCCGCCAATCCCATCTCGGGGGATTCAGGAGATCGCCTCCGGCACCCTGCCGGAGAGGGGAATCATCTCCCGGAGGGCTCTTCATCGCCATGATCGCCTCCGGATCGATGTGTGAGTAGTTCACCCCTGGACTATGGGTCCATAGCAGTAGCTAGATGGTCGTCTTCTCCTCATTGTGCTATCATGTTAGATCTTGTGAGCTGCCTATCATGATCAAGATCATCTATTTGTAATGCTACATGTTGTGTTTGTTGGGATCCGATGAATATTGAATACTATGTCAAGTTGATTATCAATCTATCATATATGTTGTTTATGTTCTTACATGATCTCCGTTGCTAGTAGAGGCTCTGGCCAAGTTGATACTTGTGACTCCAAGAGGGAGTATTATGCTCGATAGTGGGTTCATGCCTCCATTAAATGCGGGACGAGTGACGGAAAGTTCTAAGGTTGTGGATGTGCTGTTGCCACTAGGGATAAAACATCGATGCTTTGTCTAAGGATATTTGTGTTGATTACATTACGCACCATACTTAATGCAATTGTCCGTTGCTTGCAACTTAATACCGGAAGGGGTTCGGATGATAACCCGAAAGTGGACTTTTTAGGCATAGATGCATGCTCGGATAGCGGTCTATGTACTTTGTCGTAATGCCCCGATTAAATCTCATAGTACTCATCATGATATTTGTATGTGCATTGTTATGCCTTCTTTATTTGTCAATTGCCCAACTGTAATTTGTTCACCCAACATGCTATTTATCTTATGGGAGAGACACCACTAGTGAACTGTGGACCCCGGTCCATTCTTTACATCTGAAATACAATCTATTGCAATTGTTCTTTACTGTTCTTCGCAAACAAACATCATCTTCCACACTATACATCTAATCCTTTGTTACAGCAAGCCGGTGAGATTGACAACCTCACTCGTTACATTGGGGCAAAGTACTTTGATTGTGTTGTGCAGGTTCCACGTTGGCGCCGGAATCCCCGGTGTTGCGCCGCACTACACTTCGCCGCCATCAACCTTCAACGTGCTTCTTGGCTCCTACTGGTTCGATAAACCTTGGTTTCTTACTGAGGGAAACTTGCTTCTATACGCATCATACCTTCCACTTGGGGTTCCCAACGGACGTGTGCTTTACGCGTATCAACCAGCTCCAAGGATAAATCCAAAGATGGCGCCACTTCTCCGGCTGAGGAGGCTGAGGATGACGATGAGGATGCTGTTTCTTCTCCAGCCAAGGACGCGGAAGATGAAGCAGCGCACAGTGAAGATGGAGCCTTTTCTTCTCCAGCTAGGGAGAAGTAGAAAACTTTTATCCTGCGGAAAAACAATGCATCATTTTGGCCCCATCGAGGGTTTGTAATATATAACTTAAATTCTTAAGTAGCTAGGAACGAAACAATTTGCATGGGCGGAAAAACTTATCCTGCTATCCGTTATATATATTTGCGTGTTTCATTCGTTTGAAAAGCAAGTGCTAGTTTCTAAGTTTTCCGGCTTGCTCACTTGACCTTACACGAGCCGGAAGACCTTTAGCCGGAAACGCTCGCCTGCGGCGATGAAGCCCAATGACGATCCGTCAATAACCGCGGAAACAAGCCCCCAACCAAGGTGCCAGAAGTCGCTACCAGGAATCCATGAGTTCGCAACAAAAAAACTCATCCACCAGAAAACTTAAGCTTACGTCCTAAAGGACGATTTTGAAAATCACAACTTTCATACACGCCTAGGCGGAAACATCCAGCTCTGCGGTTTTAGTCGGAAAACATACACGATCAAAAAATGAAAAAACTAAAGGAGGTAAAAGACTCTAAGAGTGAACCATATGCTTTATTTCATTGATCATGTATCATAGATATTACAAGGTATGTAATGCGAAAATTTCTAAGTGTGGAAAGGACGTAGCTGTGCTATATTCCAGGGACGATCTGTTTCATCGTATATGTCATACGGATCCTCTCGTTTGCGTTTCCGGTACCAATTGGCAGGTCTGTCTTTTAGCTCTCGGAAATCAACGAGGTAGTAAGATCCATTGTGAAGCACCTTGCTGATGACAAAGGGTCCTTCCCATGGAGATTTCAACTTATGGTCTTTCACCTGGCGAAGGCGGAGGACCAAGTCTCCTGTCATGAACGAGCGGTTCCGAACTCGAAGACTATGGTAGCGTCGGAGTTTCTGCTGGTAAATGGCGGAACGTTGGTCAGCTAAATTCCGAGCTTCTTCAATCAGGTCCACAACCGTCGAGCCTCGTCAGCAGTTTCTTCATTGTAAGCGGAAACCCGCGGTGAATCGTGGATGATGTCGTAGGGGAGCACTGCTTCGGATCCGTATACTAGGAAGAAAGGAGTAAATCCGGTTGATCTGTTAGGGGTAGTTCTTAAACTCCACAGAACAGAATCTAACTCCTCGGCCCAAGCTCCAACTGCACGTCGCAGCGGTTCCTCAAGGTGGGGTTTGATTCTGGCTAGTATAAGTCCGTTGGCTCGTTCGACCTGACCATTAGATTGTGGATGAGACACAGATGTAAGGTCAAGCCGGATCCCTACGTCATTGCATTAATCCTTCAATTCTCCTTGTGCAAAGTTCGTGCCATTATCTGTGATTATGCTGTGCGGGATGCCGAATCTCGTCACGAGGCTGCAAACAAATTTCAGTGCCGTAGCACCATCGGCTTTTCTCACTGGCTATGCCTCGATCCATGTAACGACTCGGAAAAACCCATATATTAGTTTTTCTTCGCCGCTCGTTTTTCCGTGTCGTTCCAAGTCATCATGGCATCATGCATATATTTTCAACCTTAAAAATATTTTATTAAACCCTACTTTATTTCTAGTACAATTCCATCTTTTTGTTTCAAATTATATCTCTCCTTTCTCTATTTATTTCGTTGCCAAAATCTATTTGAAAATGGTTTTGAAACAAACAGAAAAAATAAAAGAAAACATGTTTTTAAAATAAAAAAGGGAGAAGACCTCCCACCCGGCCAGGCCATGAGGCCCGAGCTGGCGCCCCAGATCCGGCCCACCCCAACCCGCCAGCCAAACCCTAGCCAGCCTCCATCTTCCCCTGGCTCTTTTACACTCCACCTCCCCGCCGCCGGCCCATTTTTCGGAAATCCCCCTGCCTTTTCACTTTTTGCGCTCAGCCCCCTCCACCTCTTCAGTCTCGCTGCGAACCGCTCGACCCCGAGCCCGCAGCCTCGCTCGCTGCCTCGCTCTCCTCCCTGTGGCCGTCCCGTCGCCTCGCCACCTCCCTCCCCGAACTCCGGCCGCCGCCGCCTCGATTCCTTGCAGAAGAACGCCGCCAAGACCGTCCTCCGCCTCCACGCTCAGGCCCGCGCGCCCTCGCCTCGTCTCCCTGCAGCAGCGCGTCGCGGGGCCGCGCAACCGCTGCGTCCCCTACCACGGCAGCCTCCGCACGGACCGCGTCGCCATGTCTCTGCTCCGGCCGTGCGCGTCCTCCACGAGTTCCGCCGCCAGGAGGTTCTCCCGGTCGCCAAGGACGCCCTCGTCTCGAGCTGCTGCTGCCTCCTGTAGCGCTCGTTTCCCCGCTGCAAGTTCTCCACGCGCGTGTCCCCCACCCCGTCAACCTTCTGCAGCTCCGCCACCGCAAAGACCTGCTCCACCCTGCGCCGAATCTGTTCCGTCGTCCTCCTCCGTTCGATGCCGCCTCATGCACGGTCGCCGCGCTGTGCGTGCACGCCTCCATCTCATGTACATGGCCAGCAGGGCCTCTGTTTTGCTTGGTGGAATGAACCCGCATCTGCAGCCTTTGTTCTTGTCCGCTCGGTTTTGAGCCAAGGATTCCTTTACCTGATTTCAGGTTGGTTCGGTGCTGAAACTGTTGTCACGGCGTGCTTCGTGTGGTGTTGCTGTGGTGGTGAGGTGCTTAGTTGCAGTAGACCGTGTGAAGTGGACATCACCTTCCCGACGGCAAGATGACTGCAAGATGGACAAGGTCACCGCATGATCGACCTCGACCCGGAGACCATCGTCGCAAATTCAAGTTCACCATCGACCAATGAAGCCGAAACCGAAGACCTTTGTTCTTGAACCCGGAGGCATCTTCTTCCTCTTCACACCGCCCATCGTTCTCCGATCCGAGACGTGAGACCCCGACCATGAGCCCTATTTTCTAATATATCATCTATCTTGTTTGATACGGGCATGGAGGCCTATGTGGAGCCTAGATTCAGGACTCCACCAGCTTAGTTATCTTAGTTTTTGTAATTGTCATATATTGGCAAATTAGGGATTTTTAATAAATCGAGTCAGTCTTGGTTTGGGCCTGTCCAACCAAGTTAGGTAGGCCCATAGAGGGGCGCCCCAGCCTAGCAAGGGCTGGCCGGCCACCTCCCCTCATATAAGGAGGTGGGGCGGCTAGGGTTTAGGTAGTTCAAGTTTAGTCTAAAGTTTAGGTTATACCTAGTTGCGTGTGTTCACGTGTATCATCCCTCCGGGGGTACGGCGCTGCCGTTTATCTATATTATCCGCTGCGAAGGTTCTTGTGTTCATCAAGGATTGTCTAGCTCAGGTTTGAGGCGTATCGATTCATCGATCCGTTGCTTGCTGGATTCGTTCCCTCTTCTCCAGGCTGCGTTCATCGCGTTGTTGGGAGGAATCTCTACCCCAGGTTCTCGCTGTGAAAGATCGGGCATCAATCTAGGTGGATCGGCTTGGAACCTCCGTATCATGTGGTATCAGCTTTCTGGGTTGCTCACGGCGAGGTTTTGTTGATCGATCTCTTTGGATCGGTTTGCATCGGAGAAGATTGGCTCTAAGATCGGAGGAGTTTGGCTCTCGGTCGAAGGAGGTTGTTTGGAGGAAGTTTGGCATTGTTTGGTGAAGTTTGGAGGTCATCCATGGCTGTTTCGGAGGTCAAAATCGCGAAAAATCGCGACCAGAATCGGGAAGAAGACGAAAATTCGCGACCAGGAAAAATCCGGTCAGAAATCCGGTCAACCGGGCCAGTGACCGGGCAGCCTGGCGTAAACTCCGGTCCAACCGGGCCAGTGACCGGGCAGCCTGGCGTAAACTCCGGTCCAACCGGGCCAGTGACCGGGCAGCCTGGCGTAAACTCCGGTCCAACCGGGCCAGTGACCGGGCAGCCTGGCGTAAAATCCGGTCAACCGGGCTGCAAACCGGGAAGTTCGCAAATTCGCCAATTTCCGGTTTTGCTCCGGTACGAGGCAGCCGATCCGGTTGGCGACCGGTCAACCGGGCCAGAGACCGGACAGGCCGGTCTGGAGGCCGGTCCAACCGGGCCCTGGGCCGGGACGGCGTTTGTTCCTGCGGTTGTTTCTCCGGCGGTTTCTCCTGTTGCTCCGGTGTTTTCTCCGACGCTTTCGGCTATTGATGTTGTTGATGTTGGTGAGTTTCCGGGCGATGTTCTGGGCATGAAGTGTACTCTTTCGAAGAAGTCTAGTTATGTGTTCAATGACTATCTGGATTGTTTGAAGGGAGAGCAGCGTCCACCATCCAGTCTTCGTTGGTATCTACACCGTCTTGCGACAGTTCAGGAGTATGAGGATTGGGAAAGGAACATGGAATTGGGTTTTGCTCGATGTCGCACATACAAGAGGAAGTTCAACAGTTCTTATGCATTTTACCTTGCTATACGGCGTGTGGACGAGGCATTAGAACGTTGTTGGGAAGATGCGGTGGACAGAGGTGAATTTGTCTGAAACTTGGGAAGATTACAAAACTTTTCTTCGTAGTGGTTTCGTGGTACCATACATGGAGGAGAGTGTGCAGCCATCCCGAGTTGTACATGCAATAGAGAAAGTGGACAAGTGCATAGTTCCTATTAAGGAGATTGTTCCACTACCAACAGTCACTAAGGTCGAGGTGAAATCTTCAGAGGAGAGGAAACCTGGCTCTGATACCAAGAGCGCTACTATGACTGTTGAGGAGGATGTACCATTGAGCGGGCTGAATATGCAACTCAAGAAGGTACAAGATGATGCTTGCAAGACAGTTGACAAGGTTCAGCGGTGGAGTTTGTTTCAGACTCAGTGCTTTATCAAGGGCAAGGCTTGCAAGTTGATGGTTGATGGTGGTAGCTGTACTAATGGCATTAGCAAGGCGATGGTGACAGCGTTGGGGTTGTCTACATGGCGTCTTCCTGAACCTAAACGTCTTGAGTGGTTGAATAGCTGTGGTATGCTGAAGATTACTCATAAGGTGTGTGTGCCATTTACAGTTGATGACTATGTTGATGAGATCGATTGTGATGTGTTGCCATTGGAGGTGTGTGGATTGCTACTTGGCCGTCCTTGGCAGTATGATCGCAATGTAACACATGCTGGGCGAGCAAATACATATTCTTTTATGCATGGTGGCAAACAGTGGACTTTGAAGCCTATGGGTGATGATCATATCAAGTCCGATGTGGAGTTAGTGGTGCGTAAAGAGAAGTTGCACAAGCCTAAAGTGCAGCAAGAGGTGCATGATGTTCCGACCATTGATGTTGGTGTTGTTTCAGCCATGCCTGTAGATGACAAGACAGTTCTTGTTGGTGACAAGCCGGATGAAGCTACACTTGTTGTTGATGTGGATGTTGCAGCATGTGCTACCGTTCCGGCTTGTGTTGATGCCGGTATACGGATCGATGATATTTGTGCTGATGATACTTCGGTACATGTGGCGCGGATGCGCGTGGGAGGAGTGGGAGGCGAGCGCGTCGGTGGAGACAGGTGGGCAGCGGCACTACCGTGCTAGGAGTACTGCAGTCCAGTTTTCCGCGACACCGCGGATGCATCGAGGCAAGGATGGACGTGTGAGACATCTATGTGGCCCAGGAATTACACATCTTGTACAGGGTCATGTGCAGCGACAGAAGGGTCCATCAAAACCTCGCAAGAAGAAGGAATTGGCGCCGAAGTCCAAGCTCATATGGAGAAGAAAGGAGGCGCCAAGTGCTGTATCAAGTCGATAAGGCCGCGAGGGAGGATCTGGTGTGGAAGGCAAGCAAGACTTGAAGACGGCGAGGACGTGTCATGTTCATATCATGTCACCTTTTCCAGAAGACCCTCACGCGTTGGGGACAACGCTTCTTGAAGGGGGGGAGGATGATACGGGCATGGAGGCCTATGTGGAGCCTAGATTCAGGACTCCACCAGCTTAGTTATCTTAGTTTTTGTAATTGTCATATATTGGCAAATTAGGGATTTTTAATAAATCGAGTCAGTCTTGGTTTGGGCCTGTCCAACCAAGTTAGGTAGGCCCATAGAGGGGCGCCCCAGCCTAGCAAGGGCTGGCCGGCCACCTCCCCCTCATATAAGGAGGTGGGGCGGCTAGGGTTTAGGTAGTTCAAGTTTAGTCTAAAGTTTAGGTTATACCTAGTTGCGTGTGTTCACGTGTATCATCCCTCCGGGGGTACGGCGCTGCCGTTTATCTATATTATCCGCTGCGAAGGTTCTTGTGTTCATCAAGGATTGTCTAGCTCAGGTTTGAGGCGTATCGATTCATCGATCCGTTGCTTGCTGGATTCGTTCCCTCTTCTCCAGGCTGCGTTCATCGCGTTGTTGGGAGGAATCTCTACCCCAGGTTCTCGCTGTGAAAGATCGGGCATCAATCTAGGTGGATCGGCTTGGAACCTCCGTATCATTGTTGCAACAATCATATCATCATGCGAGCATTGCATATCTTGTGGGTTCGGGTAAATAGTGATCCACCTAATAATTAAATATGGAATTGTGCGGGATTGATATCTTATCCTGGTTCCATTTAATTTTGCGTAGCTCACCCATGCCATGTCTTTGTCATGCTAATCAACATTTAATATGTGGGGTAGACAAATAACTCGAACCTAATAATTATGTGTCGGAATTCCGATTCCGCTTAATATGGATAAGTTGCATCGCCGCATCATGTTTGCCATGCCATGCATATCATATCATGATCATGCTGATTCTTTTGCCGTAGTAGTAAGATGTGCATCCGTTGGTTGTTGTAGCACTTTGCTTCTTCCCGGATAGGATCACGAAGTGGTGCGGTGAGATACGGCGAGTTCTCCGGATGTTCCTCGGCAAGCTTTAATAGGCAAGCATTTCCCCTATACTCCTGCCCCTGCAGGAGTCGCTCACCTATTTTATTTTGCCTTCTCCCTCATGCTATCCTTAAGTTGCGTTCTTGTCACGTGTCCTTTCCACTTGTTACCTCAAGCAGCCCATATTGCCACCACCACCTCCTACAGCTGTTGTTTGGTTATCGGGTCTGCCTTGCGAGTCGTAGTGCATGCTAGTGATGTTTTACCTCGTTACCGTTACTGCTATCTTATCAGGTTATATGTTGGGAAGAATCATGGTTATTTTAGTTGTTGACATTTGTTTAGCGGAGGCATCGGTGGGTCAGCTGATCGTTTTGTGACGGCTCACTTGTGTTTCCTAAATATCTTAGGACCCCGAGTTCTTGTTATCTGTTCCGAGACTGAGCGCTCTAACCACACGTGGGTATGCTTACCGGGTCTCCCCTCGACCACTGCCGGAATCTACAGCTTTGTCCAGTGGCCACAATTAGTTTGAATGCTTTGTTTCTCTCGGGCGTGCAAGCTTCTTTCTTTGTGGTCAGATGATATGATATTATTTTTGGGGAAGCCGTGTTGCCTTGTAACCCCGTTGTCTCTTGCACGCTCGTAGGTGCGGTCCGCATTGTTAAGAGGTCATCCTCTAGTGGGCTCTGATCCTCTTAGACGTTCTCGCAACAGCTAGGTCCGCGTCAGAGTTCCGATCAGGCTCTGAAACGGGTTAACTTAGTTAGGTGGCTTCCTGGACATTGTTGTGGTGAAGGAGAGTGCGAGTCGTGATATCCACCTGTCGCAAGTGGGTTGAGCGTGCATGTGGGCACATTTGGGAACCCCTGCAGGGTTATAATCTTATCGATAAGCCGTGTCCGCGGTTATGGACGACTTGGAGCTGTATGACTCGACCATAGACAACTTACACCTGTTGTTTCAATCATAATAACTTGCGTAGTAAGTTAGCACAACTTAAATAATAACTGGTTAAAACTTGTCTACAGTGTGAGTGCCTTTGCCCGTACTTCTTTGCGAAGGGGGAACACATTGGCTGTGTTATGTTTGCAGAGTATAGAACTGTTAGTTGTGCGCTCTCTCATCTTCTCTGTTTAGACGAATGTTGTAGAGTGTCTCTATAGGTTTTTAGTGCTTGCGCGCTGCCGCTTAACCCCACCATATTGCCTATGACGTTCCTCTTGCGTCCTCTAAGTCCCCTGCGTGCCTCAAGTACAAAAGACGACTGGTTGACGAATGCTTATACGTCTTGAAGTCTTGTTAAGTACGAACCCGTACTTATTGCTGCTTCTACGGGAAATAACCGGGCATGTATGAAGATATGTTCGATGAAGATGACGTTAGCAAGGTTACCCTTCCGGCTTGGCCTGGGCAGGGTTATGGACGCCACCGGTTATCTTCAGGACTCTTAGTCCAATTTGCATCTTGTCCGTACTCGGACGTATTCGATCTTCTGTATGATTTGGATCTATGTATTGTATATTTGTATCTCGACTCGTTGGAGTCTTTGTTGTAATATATGTTTCTTGTGGGCTCTATTGTAATCCTGTTGTAATGTTACCGCTCGTGTTAATTCCTCTGGCATCACGTGTGTGATTCGTCGCGTACGTCGTGTCGGAGGGCGTCTTTGAATCGATATCGTGCGGATTTTGGCGGAATCGCTGGAATCCTCATGGTACCGGTTCCGGGGCGTCACAAGTTGGTATCAGAGCTCAGGTTTGACGGTACCCCACTAGTCCAGTCTGTAGGATAACCTTGCCAACGGACGTTGTTGTGTCTAGTGTCAAAACCTATTTTCTGAAAATCGTTGGATAGATCTGATTAGCTCTGATTTTTCTCCTTACCTATATTCTTTCTCCTCTTATCTATGCGAGTTTTGAGTCTTCTCTCTTATCTGAGTTTTCCGAGTCTTAGGTTCCGACGCGGGTTGGACGATCTTTGCCCCACACCTATAGGTCCGATCTTCGGAGGTCTTGACGGAAGCGCATCGTCAACAGCGGAACAACGACTTCTTGTTGGTGGTGTCGCCCGATCATCATGGAACAACAATTTTTGTTAGTGGTGTCGAGGAGATCGACACGTCGCCTGAAGATCCGATAGTTCACCTCTCTTCCCCCGTACCATGGCGTGGAATCTCGGGGCGAGATTCCTTGTTAGTGGTGTCGTTTGTAACGACCCGGAAAAACCCATATATTAGTTTTTCTTCGCCGCTCGTTTTTCCGTGTCGTTCCAAGTCATCATGGCATCATGCATATATTTTCAACCTTAAAAATATTTTATTAAACCCTACTTTATTTCTAGTACAATTCCATCTTTTTGTTTCAAATTATATCTCTCCTTTCTCTATTTATTTCGTTGCCAAAATCTATTTGAAAATGGTTTTGAAACAAACAGAAAAAATAAAAGAAAACAGGTTTTTAAAATAAAAAAAGGGAGAAGACCTCCCACCCGGCCAGGCCATGAGGCCCAGCTGGCGCCCCAGATCCGGCCCACCCCAACCCGCCAGCCAAACCCTAGCCAGCCTCCATCTTCCCCTGGCTCTTTTACACTCCACCTCCCCGCCGCCGGCCCATTTTTCGGAAATCCCCCTGCCTTTTCTCTTTTTGCGCTCAGCCCCCTCCACCTCTCAAGTCTCGCTGCGAACCGCTCGACCCCGAGCCCGCAGCCTCGCTCGCTGCCTCGCTCGCTGCCTCGCTCTCCTCCCTGTGGCCGTCCCGTCGCCTCGCCACCTCCCTCCCCGAACTCCGGCCGCCGCCGCCTCGATTCCTTGCAGAAGAGCGCCGCCAAGACCGTCCTCCGCCTCCACGCTCAGGCCCGCGCGCCCTCACCTCATCTCCCTGCAGCAGCGCGTCGCGGGGCCGCGCAACCGCAGCGTCCCCTACCACGGCAGCCTCCGCACGGACCGCGTCGCCATCTCTCTGCTCCGGCCGTGCGCGTCCTCCACGAGTTCCGCCGCCAGGAGGTTCTCCCGGTCGCCAAGGACGCCCTCGTCTCGAGCTGCTGCTGCCTCCTGTAGCGCTCGTTTCCCCGCTGCAAGTTCTCCACGCGCGTGTCCCCCACCCCATCAACCTTCTGCAGCTCCGCCACCGCCAAGACCTGCTCCACCCTGCGCCGAATCTGTTCCGTCGTCCTCCTCCGTTCGATGCCGCCTCATGCACGGTCGCCGCGCTGTGCGTGCACGCCTCCATCTCATGTACATGGCCAACAGTGCCTCTGTTTTGCTTGGTGGAATGAAACCGCATCTGCAACCTTTGTTCTTGTCCGCTCGGTTTTGAGCCAAGGATTCCTTTACCTGATTTCAGGTTGGTTCGGTGCTGAAACTGTTGTCACGGCGTGCTTCGTGTGGTGTGATACGTCTCAAACGTATCTATAATTTCTTATGTTCCATGCTACTTTTATGATGATACTCACATGTTTTATACATACTTTACATCATTATTATGCATTTTCCGGCACTAACCTATTAACAAGATGCCGAAGCGCCAGTTGCTGTTTTCTACTGTTTTTGGTTTCAGAAATCCTACAAAGGAAATATTCTCGGAATTGGACGAAATCAACGCCCAGGGTCTTATTTTTCCACGAAGCTTCCAGAAGACCGGAGAGGATACGAAGTGGGGCCACGAGGTGGCCAGACCATAGGCCGGCGCGGCCAAAGGGGGGCCCGCGCCGCCCTATGGTGTGGGCCCCTCGCGCCGCCTCCAACCCTACCCTTCCGCCTACTTAAAGCCTTCGTCGCGAAAACCCCTGTACCGAGAGCCACGATATGGAAATACTTCCAGAGACGCCGCCGCCGCCAATCCCATCTCGGGGGATTCAGGAGATCGCCTCCGGCACCCTGCCGGAGAGGGGAATCATCTCCCGGAGGACTCTTCATCACCATGATCGCCTCCGGATTGATGTGTGAGTAGTTCATCCTTGGACTATGGGTCCATAGTAGTAGCTAGATGGTTGTCTTCTCCTCATTGTGCTATCATGTTAGATCTTGTGAGCTGCCTATCATGATCAAGATCGTCTATTTGTAATGCTACATGTTGTGTTTGTTGGGATCCGATGAATATTGAATACTATGTCAAGTTGATTATCAATCTATCATATATGTGCTGTTTATGTTCTTGCATGCTCTCCGTTGCTAGTAGAGGCTCCGGCCAAGTTGATACTTGTAACTCCAAGAGGGAGTATTTATGCTCGATAGTGGGTTCATGCCTCCATTGAATGCGGGACGGTGACAGAAAGTTCTAAGGTTGTGGATGTGCTTGTTGCCACTAGGGATAAAACATCGATGCTTGGTCTAAGGATATTTGTGTTGATTACATTACGCACCATACTTAATGCAATTGTCTGTTGTTTGCAACTTAATACTGGAAGGGGTGCGGATGCTAACCTGAAGGTGGACTATTTAGGCATAGATGCATGCTGGATAGCGGTCTATGTACTTTGTCGTAATGCCCTGATTAAATCTCATAGTAATTATCATGATATATGTATGTGCATCTCTATTTGTCAAATGCCCAACTGTAATTTGTTCACCCAACATGCTAGTTATCTTATCGGAGAGACACCACTAGTGAACTGTGGACCCCGGTCCATTCTTTTACATCTGAATACAATCTACTGCAATACTTGTTCTATACTGTTCTTCGCAAACAAACATCATCTTCCACACTATACATTTAATCCTTTGTTTACAGCAAGCCGGTGAGATTGACAACCTCACTGTTACGTTGGGGCAAAGTACTTTGATTGTGTTGTGTAGGTTCCACGTTGGCGCCGGAATCCCTGGTGTTGCGCCGCACTACACTCCTTCACCAACAACCTTCACGTGCTCCTTGACTCCTACTGGTTCGATAACCTTGGTTTCATTCCTGAGGGAAAACTTGCTTCTATACGCATCACACCTTCCTCTTGGGGTTCCCAACGGACGTGTGTCAACTGCACGCATCAAGCTCTTTTTCAGGCACCGTTGCCGGGGAGATCAAGACACGCTGCAAGGGGAGTCTCTCACATCCAATCTCTTTACTTTGTTATTGTCTTGCTTTACTTTATTTTATTTACTGCTTTGTTTGTTCTCTATATCAAAAACACAAAAAAATTAGTTGCTTTATTTACTGTCTTGTTTGCTATCTCCATATTAAAAACACAAAAAAATTAGTTACTTGTTTTACTTTACTTTATTTAGTTTGCTTTATTTACTACTGTTAAAATGAATACTCCTGAAAACACTAAGTTGTGTGACTTCACTAGCACCAATAATAATGATTTTATACGCACACCTATTGCTCCACCTGCTACTACAGCAGAATTTTTTGAAATTAAACCTGCTTTACTGAATCTTGTTATGAGAGAGCAATTTTCTGGTGTTAGTTCTGATGATGCTGCTGCCCATCTTAATAATTTTGTTGAACTTTGTGAAATGCAAAAGTATAAGGATGTAGATGGTGATATTATAAAACTGAAATTGTTTCCTTTCTCATTAAGAGGAAGAGCTAAAGATTGGTTGCTATCTTTGCCTAAGAATAGTATTGATTCATGGACTAAATGTAAAGATGCTTTCATTGGTAGATATTATCCTCCTGCTAAAATTATATCTTTGAGAAGTAGCATAATGAATTTTAAGCAATTGGATAATGAACATGTTGCCCAAGCATGGGAAAGAATGAAATCTTTGTTAAAGAATTGCCCAACCCATGGACTAACTACTTGGATGATCATCCAAACCTTTTATGCAGGACTGAATTTTTCTTCGCGGAACTTATTTGATTCAGCTGCTGGAGGTACTTTTATGTCCATCACCTTGGGGGCGGCTACAAAGCTTCTTGATGATATGATGATAAATTACTCTGAATGGCACACGGAAAGGACTCCACAAGGTAAGAAGGTAGATTCTGTTGAAGAAACCTCCTCCTTGAGTGATAAGATTGATGTGATTATGTCTATGCTTGTGAATGGTAGATCTAATGTTGACCCTAATAATGTTCCTTTAGCTTCATTGGTTGCTCAAGAAGAGAATGTTGATGTGAATTTCATTAAGAATAATAATTTCAACAACAATGCTTATAGGAATAATATTGGTAACAACTATAGGCCATATCCTTCTAATAATGGTAATGGTTATGGTAATTCTTATGGTAATTCTTACAACAATAATAGAAGTGTACCCTCTGGTCTTGAAGCCATGCTGAAAGAATTTATTAGTACACAAACTTCTTTTAACAAATCCGTTGAAGAAAAGCTTGATAAAATTGATATTCTTGCTTCTAAGGTTGATAGTCTTGCTGGTGATGTTGATCTTTTAAAATTGAAAGTTATGCCTAATGAAACTAAAGATATTAAGTCATTTGCTACAGCAAACTCCATCCAAGTTCGAATTAATGAAAATATTAGATTGATGGCTGAATTGCATGCTAGGTGGGAAAGAGAAGAAAACGAAAAACTAGCTAAAGAGAATAATGTAGCTAAAGTTTGGACTATCACCACCACTAGTAATGTTGATGCCTCACATGTTGCTAAACCTCCTACTATCAACGGTAAAATAATTGGTGTTGCCAATGTTTCCACTCCTAGTACAAAGCGTACAAAACTGCCTGAAACTGCTGAAACTGTTTGTGATAAAACTGCTGAAATTTTTCAAAATATTGGGGACAATGATCCCATTGCTGTAGATCATAATGGTTTAGATTTTGATGATTATGATATCTCTGAAGTTATAAAGTTCTTACAAAAACTTGCTAGAAGTCCTAATGCTAGTGCTATAAATTTAGCCTTTACAAAACATATTACAAATGCCCTCATTAAAGCTAGAGAAGAGAAATTAAAACTTGAAGCTTCTATTCCTAGGAAGTTGGAAGATGGTTGGGAGCCCATCATTAAGATGAAAGTAAATGATTTTGAATGTAATGCTTTATGTGATCTTGGTGCAAGTATTTCTGTTATGCCTAAGAAACTCTATGATATGCTTGACTTGCCACCATTGAAAAATTGTTATTTGGATGTTAATCTTGCTGATCATTCTATAAAGAAACCTTTGTGGATGATTGATAATGTTCGCATTATGGTTAACAATAACCTTGTCCCCGTTGATTTTGTTGTCTTGGATATTGAATGCAATGCATCTTGTCCCATAATTTTGGGAAGACCTTTTCTTCGAACTGTTGGTGCTATTATTGATATGAAGGAAGAGAATATTAAGTATCAATTTCCTCTCAAGAAAGGTATGGAACACTTCCCTAGAAAGAGAATGAAGTTGCCTTTTGATTCTATTATTAGAACAAATTATGATGTTGATGCTTCATCTCTCGATAATACTTGATTCACACTTTTTGCGCCTAGCTGAAAGGCGTTAAAGAAATGCGCTTATGGGAGACAACCCATTATTTTACTTATGCACTTTTGTTTTATATTTGAGTCTTGGAAGTTGTTACTACTGTAGCAACCTCTCCTTATCTTTATTTTATTGCATTGTTGTGCCAAGTAAAGTCTTTGATAGTAGGGTTGATACTAGATTTGGATTACTGCGCAGAAACAGATTTCTTACTGTCACGAAATTGAGCAGCCCCGTCTGTAGGTAACTCAGAAAATTCTGCCAATTTACGTGCGTGATCCTCAGATATGTACGCAACTTTCATTCAATTTGAGCTTTTTCATCTGAGCAAGTTAAGTGCCCCAGAAAAATTCGTCTTTACGGACTGTTCTGTTTTGACAGATTCTGCCTTTTATTTCGCATTGCCTCTTTTACTATGTTTGATGGATTTCTTTGTTCCATTAACTTTCAGTAGCTTTGTGCAATGTCCATAAGTGTTAAGAATGATTATGTCACCTCTGAATATGTGAATTTTTGATTATGCACTAACCCTCTAATGAGTTTGTTTTGAGTTTGGTGTGGAGGAAGTTTTCAAGGATCAAGAGAGGAGGATGATATACTATGATCAAGAAGAGTGAAAAGTCTAAGCTTGGGGATGCCCCCGTGGTTCATCCCTGCATATTTCAAGAAGACTCAAGCATCTAAGCTTGGGGATGCCCAAGGCATCCCCTTCTTCATCGACTACTTATAAGGTCACCTCTAGTGAAACTATATTTTTATTCAGTCACATCTTATGCACTTTACTTGGAGCGTATGTTTGCTTTAGTTTTTGTTTTTGTTTGAATAAAATCGGATCCTAGCATTCTTTGTATGGGAGAGAGACACGCTCCGCTGTTGCATATGAACACTGGTGTTCTTAGCTTTACTTTTAATGTTCATGGCGAAGGTTGAAACTGCTTCGTTCATTGTTATATGGTTGGAAACAGAAAATGCTGCATGTGGTAATTGGTATATTGTCTTGAATAATTTGATACTTGGCAATTGTTGTGCTCAAATAGATCATGTTTAAGCTCTTGAATCATGTACTTTGCACCTATTAACGAAGAACTACATAGAGCTTGTTAAAATTTGGTTTGCATGATTGGTCTCTCTAAGTCTAGATATTTTCTGGTTAAGGTGTTTGAACAACAAGGAAGACAGTGTAGAGTCTTATAATGCTTGCAATATGTTCTTATGTAAGTTTTGCTGTACCGGTTCATACTTGTGTTTGCTTCAAACAACCTTGCTAGCCTAAGCTTTGTATTGAGAGGGATTACTTCTCGTGCATCCAAATCCTTGAGCCAAAAACTATGCCATTTGTGTCCACCATACCTACCTACTACATGGTATTTCTCTGCCATTCCAAAGTACATTACTTGAGTGCTACCTTTAAAAATTTCATTCTTTGTCTTTGCAATACATAGCTCATGGGAAAATAGCCTTAAAAACTATTGTGGTATTGAATATGTTGCTATGTATCTTATTTCTTATAAGTTGCTTGTTGAGCGGTAACCATGTTTCGGGGACGCCATCAACTATTACACCTTTGTTGAATATCATGTGAGTTGCTATGCATGTTCGTCTTGTCTGAAGTAAGGGCGATTTTCATGATCAAATGGTTTGAGTATGCATATTGTTAGAGAAGAACATTGGGCCGCCAACTAAATCCATGAATCATGGTGGAAGTTTCAGTTTGGACACAAATCCTCAATCTCTTATGAGAATATTATCTGTTGCTGAATGCTTAAGCATTAAAAGAGGAGTCCATTATCTGTTTTCTATGTTGTCCCGGTATGGGTGTCTAAGTTGAGAATAATCAAAAGCGAGAAATCCAATGCGAACTTTCTCCTTAGACCCTTGTACATGCGGCATAGAGGTACCCCTTTGCGACACTTGGTTGAAACATATGTTATGCAATGATAATCCGTGTTAATCCAAGCTAATTAGGACAAGGTGCGGGCACTATTAGTATTCTATGCATGAGGCTTGCAACCTATAAGATATCTTATACATAACACATATGATTTATTACTACCATTGACAAAATTGTTTCTATGTTTTCAAAATGAAAGCTCTAGCACAAAAATAGTAATCCATGCTTTCCCTGTGCGAAGGGCCTATCTTTTACTTTATTGTTGAGTCAGTTTACCTATTCTCTCTATCTTAGAAGCAAACACTTGTGTCAACTGTGTTCATTGATTCTTACATGTTTACTTATTGCACTTGTTATATTGCTTTATGTTGACAACTATCCATGAGATATACATGTTACAAGTTGAAAGCAATTGCTGAAACTTAATCATCCTTTGTGTTGTTTCAATGCCTTTTACTTTGAATCTATTGCTTTATGAGTTAACTCTTATGCAAGACTTATTGATGCTTGTCTTGAAAGTACTATTCATGAAAAGTCTTTGCTATATGATTCAGTTGTTTAATCATTGTCTTTACCATTGCTTCGAATCACTGCATTCATCTCATATGCTTTACAATAGTATTGATCAAGATTATGATAGCATGTCACTTCAGAAATTATCATTGTTATCGTTTACCTACTCGAGGGCGAGTAGGAACTAAGCTTGGGGATGCTTGATACGTCTCAAACGTATCTATAATTTCTTATGTTCCATGCTACTTTTATGATGATACTCACATGTTTTATACATACTTTACATCATTATTATGCATTTTCCGGCACTAACCTATTAACAAGATGCCGAAGCGCCAGTTGCTGTTTTCTGCTGTTTTTGGTTTCAGAAATCCTACAAAGGAAATATTCTCGGAATTGGACGAAATCAACGCCCAGGGTCTTATTTTTCCACGAAGCTTCCAGAAGACCGGAGAGGATACGAAGTGGGGCCACAAGGTGGCCAGACCATAGGCCGGCGCGGCCAGAGGGGGGCCCGCGCCGCCCTATGGTGTGGGCGCCTCGCGCCGCCTCCAACCCTACCCTTCCGCCTACTTAAAGCCTTCGTCGCGAAAACCCCTGTACCGAGAGCCACGATACGGAAATACTTCCAGAGACGCCGCCGCCGCCAATCCCATCTCGGGGGATTCAGGAGATCGCCTCCGGCACCCTGCCGGAGAGGGGAATCATCTCCCGGAGGACTCTTCATCACCATGATCGCCTCCGGATTGATGTGTGAGTAGTTCATCCTTGGACTATGGGTCCATAGCAGTAGCTAGATGATTGTCTTCTCCTCATTGTGCTATCATGTTAGATCTTGTGAGCTGCCTATCATGATCAAGATCGTCTATTTGTAATGCTACATGTTGTGTTTGTTGGGATCCGATGAATATTGAATACTATGTCAAGTTGATTATCAATCTATCATATATGTGTTGTTTATGTTCTTGCATGCTCTCCGTTGCTAGTAGAGACTCTGGCCAAGTTGATACTTGTAACTCCAAGAGGGAGTATTTATGCTCGATAGTGGGTTCATGCCTCCATTGAATCTGGGATAGTGACAGAAAGTTCTAAGGTTGTAGATGTGCTGTTGCCACTAGGGATAAAACATCGATGCTTTGTCTAAGGATATTTGTGTTGATTACATTACGCACCATACTTAATGCAATTGTCTGTTGTTTGCAACTTAATACTGGAAGGGGTGCGGATGCTAACCTGAAGGTGGACTATTTAGGCATAGATGCATGCTGGATAGCGGTCTATGTACTTTGTCGTAATGCCCTGATTAAATCTCATAGTAATTATCATGATATATGTATGTGCATCTCTATTTGTCAATTGCCCAACTGTAATTTGTTCACCCAACATGCTAGTTATCTTATCGGAGAGACACCACTAGTGAACTCTGGACCCCGGTCCATTCTTTTACATCTTAATACAATCTACTGCAATACTTGTTCTCTACTGTTCTTCGCAAACAAACATCATCTTCCACACTATACATTTAATCCTTTGTTTACAGCAAGCCGATGAGATTGACAACCTCACTGTTACGTTGGGGCAAAGTACTTTGATTGTGTTGTGTAGGTTCCGTGTTGGCGCCGGAATCCCTGGTGTTGCGCCGCACTACACTCCTTCACCAACAACCTTCACGTGCTCCTTGACTCCTACTGGTTCGATAACCTTGGTTTCATTCCTGAGGGAAAACTTGCTTCTATACGCATCACACCTTCCTCTTGGGGTTCCCAATGGACGTGTGTCAACTGCACGCATCATGGTGTTGCTGTGGTGGTGAGGTGCTTAGTTGAAGTAGACCGTGTGAAGTGGACATCACCTTCCCGACGGCAAGATGACTGCAAGATGGACAAGGTCACCGCAAGATCGACCTCGACCCGGAGACCATCGTCGCAAATTCAAGTTCACCATCGACCAATGAAGCCGAAACCGAAGACCTTTGTTCTTGAACGACATCTTCTTCCTCTTCACACCACCCATCGTTCTCCGATCCGAGACGTGAGACCCCGACCATGAGCCCTATTTTCTAATATATCATCTATCTTGTTGCAACAATCATATCATCATGCGAGCATTGCATATCTTGTGGGTTCGGGTAAATAGTGATCCACCTAATAATTAAATATGGAATTGTGCGGGATTGATATCTTATCCCGGTTCCATTTAATTTTGCATAGCTCACCCATGCCATGTCTTTGTCATGCTAATCAACATTTAATATGCGGGGTAGACAAATAACTCGAACCTAATAATTGTGTGTCGGAATTCCGATTCCGCTTAATATGGATAAGTTGCATCGCCGCATCATGTTTGCCATGCCATGCATATCATATCATGATCATGCTGATTCTTTTGCCGTAGTAGTAAGATGTGCATCCATTGGTTGTTGTAGCACTTTGCTTCTTCCCGGATAGGATCACGAAGTGGTCCGGTGAGATACGGCGAGTTCTCCGGATGTTCCTCGGCAAGCTTTAACAGGCAAGCATTTCCCCTATACTCCTGCCCCTGCAGGAGTCGCTCACCTATTTTATTTTTCCTTCTCCCTCATGCTATCCTTAAGTTGCGTTCTTGTCACGTGTCCTTTCCACTTGTTACCTCAAGCAACCCATATTGCCACCACCACCTCCTACAGCTGTTGTTTGGTTATCGGGTCTGCCTTGCGAGTCGTAGTGCATGCTAGTGCTGTTTTACCTCGTTACCGTTACTGCTATCTTATCAGGTTATATGTTGGGAAGAATCATGGTTATTTTAGTTGTTGACATTTGTTTAGCGGAGGCATCGGTGGGTCAGCTGATCATTTTGTGACGGCTCACTTGTGTTTCCTAAATATCTTAGGACCCCGAGTTCTTGTTATCTGTTCCGAGACTGAGCGCTCTAACCACACGTGGGTATGCTTACCGGGTCTCCCCTCGACCACTGCCGGAATCTACAGCTTTGTCCAGTGGCCACAATTAGTTTGAATGCTTTGTTTCTCTCGGGCGTGCAAGCTTGTTTCTTTGTGGTCAGATGATATGATATTATTTTTGGGGAAGCCGTGTTGCCTTGTAACCCCGTTGTCTCTTGCACGCTCGTAGGTGCGGTCCGCATTGTTAAGTGGTCATCCTCTAGTGGGCTCTGATCCTCTTAGCCGTTCTCGCAACAGCTAGGTCCGCGTCAGAGTTCCGATCGGGCTCTGAAACGGGTTAACTTAGTTAGGTGGCTTCGTGGATATTGTTGTGGCGAAGGAGAGTGCGAGTCGTGATATCCACCTGTCGCAAGTGGGTTGAGCGTGCATGTGGGCACATTTGGGCACCCCTGCAGGGTTATAATCTTATCGATAAGCCGTGTCCGCGGTTATGGACGACTTGGAGCCGTATGACTCGACCATAGACAACTTACACCTGTTGTTTCAATCATAATAACTTGCGTAGTAAGCTAGCACAACTTAAATAATAACTGGTTAAAACTTGTCTACAGTGTGAGTGCCTTTGCCCGTACTTCTTTGCGAAGGGGGAACACATTGGCTGTGTTATGTTTGCAGAGTATAGAACTGTTAGTTGTGCGCTCTCTCATCTTCTCTGTTTAGACGAATGTTGTAGAGTGTCTCTATAGGTTTTTAGTGCTTGCGCGCTGCCGCTTAACCCCACCATATTGCCTATGACGTTCCTCTTGCGTCCTCTAAGTCCCCTGCGTGCCTCAAGTACAAAGGACGACTGGTTGACGAATGCTTATACGTCTTGAAGTCTTGTTAAGTACGAACCCGTACTTATTGCTGCTTCTACGGGATATAACCAGGCAGGTATGAAGATATGTTCGATGAAGATGACGTTAGCAAGGTTACCCTTCTGGCTTGGCCTAGGCAGGGTTATGGACGCCACTGGTTATCTTCAGGACGCTTAGTCCAATTTGCATCTTGTCCGTACTCGGACGTATTCGATCTTCTGTATGATTTGGATCTATGTATTGTATATTTGTATCTCGACTCGTTGGAGTCTTTGTTGTAATATATGTTTCTTGTGGGCTCTAATGTAATCCTGTTGTAATGTTACCGCTCGTGTTAATTCCTCTGGCATCACGTGTGTGATTCGTCGCGCACGTCGTGTCGGAGGGCGTCTTTGAATCGATATCGTGAGGATTTTGGCGGAATCGCTGGAATCCTCATGGTACCGGTTCCGGGGCGTCACAATCCATTTACTGAACTTGTCAATAGGGACCAAAAGGTACCCAAAACCGCCAGGAGATGATTTCTTTAATTTTCCGACCATATCGAGCCCCCAGACCGCGAACAGCCAAGTGATAGGGATGGTCTTCAGCTCCTGAGCCGGAGCATTTGGTTGAGTAGCGTAGTATTGACAACCTCGCCAGGTTTTTACCAGTTTATCAGCATCTTCTTTAGCTGTGAGCCAGTAAATCCTAGCCGGAAAGCTTTTGCAACGAGGGATCTGGGGGCGGCGTGATGCCCGCAATCCCCCGCATGGATCTCTCTGAGGATTTCAATGCCATCTTGATTTGAGACGCATTTGAGAAATACCCCGTTTGCACTTCTTTTGTAGAGCTGTCCATCAATGATTGTGTAGGATCTTGCTCGTCTGATCATCTGTCTCGCGAGGACTTCGTCCTCCGGCAACTTCTTTTGATCCATGAGGTAGTCCAGGAAAGGCTGTGTCCAGGCCGGAATGATAGCCATCACTTCCTTAGCCGGAGATAATGCCATATCTGGGTTTTCCGGGTTTGCGCCCTTCACCGAGGGTATCCGTAGGTGCTCCAGGAAGATTCCAGGCGAAATTGGTTTTCGGCCGGATCCGAGCTTGGATAGTGATGCGCGTGAAACACACACGTCCGTTGGGAACCCCAAGAGGAAGGTATGATGCGTACAGTAGCAAGTTTTCCCTCAGAAAGAAACCAAGGTTTATCGAACCAGGAGGAGCCAAGAAGCACGTTGAAGGTTGATGGCGGAGGAATGTAATGCGGCGCAACACCAGGGATTCCGGCGCCAACGTGGAACCTGCACAACACAACCAAAGTACTTTGCCCCAACGAAACAGGTGAGGTTGTCAATCTCACCGGCTTGCTGTAACAAAGGATTAACCGTATTGTGTTGAAGATGATTGTTTGCGGAAAACGAGTAGAACAAGTATTGCGATAGATTGTATGCGATGTAAAGAATAGGACCGGGGTCCACGAGTTCACTAGAGGTGTCTCTCCCATAAGATAGAAGCATGTTGGGTGAACAAATTACGATCGGGCAATTGACAAATAGAGAGGGCATAACAATGCACATACATGATATGATAAATATTGTGAGATTTAATTGGGCATTACGACAAAGTACATAGACCGCTATCCGGCATGCATCTATGCCTAAAAAGTCCACCTTTCAGGTTATCATCCGAACCCCTTCCAGTATTAAGTTGCAAAACAACAGACAATTGCATTAAGTATGGTGCGTAATGTAATCAACAACTACATCCTTGGACATAGCATCAATGTTTTATCCCTAGTGGCAACAGCACATCCACAACCTTAGAACTTTCTCTCACTGTCCCAGATTTAATGGAGGCAGGAACCCACTATCGAGCATAAATACTCCCTCTTGGAGTTAAGAGCAAAAACTTGGCCAGAGTCTCTACTAATAACGGAGAGCATGCAAGATCATACACAACACATAGGTAATAGATTGATAATTAACATAACATAGTATTCTCTATCCATCGGATCCCGACAAACACAACATATAGTATTACAGATAGATGATCTTGATCATGTTAGGCAGCTCACAAGATCCAACAATGAAGCACATAAGGAGAAGACGACCATCTAGCTACCGCTATGGACCCATAGTCCGGGGGTGAACTACTCACTCATCACTCCGGAGGCGACCATGGCGGTGAAGAGTCCTCCGGGAGATGATTCCCCTCTCCGGCAGGGTGCCGGAGGTGATCTCCAGAATCCCCCGAGATGGGATTGGCGGCGGCGGCGTCTCAGTAAGGTTTTCCGTATCGTGGCTCTTGGTACAGAGGGTTTCGCGACGAAGGCTTTAAGTAGGCGGAAGGGCAACGCGGGGGGCCACACGAGGGCCCCACACGCTAGGCCGGCGCGGCCAGGGCTTGGGCCGCGCCGCCCTATTGTGTCGGTGCCTCGTGGCCCCACTTCCTTTCCCCCTCGGTCTTCTGGAAGCTTCGTGCAAAAATAGGACCCTGGGCGTTGATTTCGTCCAATTCCGAGAATATTTCCTTTGTAGGATTTCTGAAACCAAAAACAGCGAGAAAACAGACAATCGGCTCTTCGGCATCTTGTTAATAGGTTAGTGCCGGAAAATGCATAATAACGACATATAATGTGTATAAAACATGTAGATATCATCAATAATGTAGCATGGAACATAAGAAATTATCGATACGTCGGAGACGTATCAGATAGCATGTATGCCGCTGTATTATCGTCTCTCTGACGTACTTGACTTCGAATCCGAGGAAGCACTTGGCGATCTCGTCAACTTCATCTCTGTAAGTCGCCATAACGGAGTTTCTGGCGTTCCAGGTTCCGGCTACTTGTTGTGCCACCAGGTCAGAATCTCCGCAGCATATGATGTGCTTGATCCTGATTTCCTTAGCGATGCGTAGACCATGTAGTAGAGCCTCTTATTCCACCATGTTGTTTGTAGCCTCGAAGTGAATCTGCAAGACGTACTGCAGTTCTTCTCCGGTTGGTGACTTCAGGGTAACTCCAGCCCCTGAGCCTTGATGCTGCTTGAATCCGCCGAAGTGCATAATCCAAGGTCCAGGTTCCGGCTCAGGCGTGCCCTACGGCGTCTCAGTCCAATCGGCGAGAAAGTCCGCCAAAGCTTGGGATTTGATCACGGTTCTGGCTTGGTAGTTGATGTCGAAGGCAGATAGTTCAATTCCCCATTTTGCTACACGCCCTGTTGCGTCGGAATTGTTGATGATGGTTGAAAATGGGGCCTTGCTCACCACTGTCATTGGATGCTCCTGGAAGTAGTGTCTCAGCTTCCGGCTGCCTAGGAAAACTCCGTAGACTAGCTTCTGAAAGTGAAGGTATCTTTGTTTGGATTCCGTCAAGACCTCACTTATGTAGTAAACTGGTCGCTGGACTCCGTGTTCATAGGCTTCTTCCTTTCGCTCCACCATGATAACGAGACTGATGATCTTGTTGGAGGCTGCCAGGTAGAGGAACATAGGTTCTGACTCAGCTGGTGCCGCCAAAATAGGTGGGGAAGAGAGTATATTTTTCAACCCCTGAAGTGCTGCATCTGCTGCGTCGTCCCAGACAAATTTGTCTGATTTCTTCAGCAGCTTGTATAGAGGTAGTGCCTTCTCGCCAAGACGGCTAACAAATCTACTAATTGCAGCTACGCAACCAGTTAATCGTTGCACATCTTTGAGACAAGTTGGCCTTTTGATGTTCAGGATAGCCTTGATTTTTTCCGGGTTCACTTCAATGCCTCTGTGAGATACAATGAAGCCAAGGAGTTTTCCGGCTGGTACGCCAAAGACGCACTTCAGCGGATTCAACATCATCTTGTACCATTAGAGATTTTCAAAGGTTTCCGTGAGGTCGCTGATCAAGTCGGATCCTTTCCGGGTCATGACCGCGATGTCGTCGACGTAGGCGTGCACGTTCCGGCCAATTTGGTCCTTCAGGCAGCGCTGCATCGTACGTTGGTAGGTGGCACCTGCATTTTTCAAACCAAAGGGCATGGTAACATAGCAGTAAGTGCCAAAGGGTGTGATGAACGAGGTCGCCTTTTGGTCGGACTTCTTCATCCGGATCTGGTGATACCCGGAATATGCGTCAAGAAAACACACACGTTCCACCCCTGCCGTCGAATCAATGACTTGGTCAATGCGCGACAAAGGAACGGATCCTTCGGACAATGCTTGTTCAAGCCGGAGTAATCGATGCACATTCTTAGTATTTCAGAATTTCTTTTTGGGTACAAGGATGGGGTTTGCGACCCAATCGGTATGGATAACTTCTACTACAAATCCTGCCTCTAGTAACTTTGCTAACTCCATTCCTATGGCGCGGCGCTTCTTATCTCCAAAGCGTTGCATAGCTTGCTTCACCGGTTTTGCACCCGG
Source organism: Lolium rigidum (assembly GCF_022539505.1). NCBI lineage: Eukaryota > Viridiplantae > Streptophyta > Magnoliopsida > Poales > Poaceae > Lolium > Lolium rigidum. Next base: position 189,731,698 of record NC_061513.1, on the reverse strand, counting down.
ATTTATGTTGAGGTAGTGCTCGGCGAGTTCCCTTGGTACTCCGGACATGACAGAAGGCTGCCATGCGAAGATATCCATGTTAGCTCGGAGGAACTTGACAAGCGCGCTTTCCTATTTGGGTTCGAGGCCCGCTCCGACAGACACTTGCTTGGTGCTGTCGCCTACTATGAGGTCCAGCTTCTTGGTGTCTATGGCGGCCTTGAACGAAGTCTTCTGTTCGGAGATCTGCTTCTTGGTGGTCTGCATCTCACTTGGATCCACCGCGGCCCTGTAGCCTTACATCTCCTCTCCAGATATCACGGAGTCTGCAAAGGCGGCTTTGCCCTCCTCGCAGTCCCTAGCTTTTTTGTAGTCTCCGGACACGGTGATCATACCGTTAGGACCCGGAATTTTGAGTTTATTGTAGATGTAGCATGCCCTTGCGTGGAACTTGGTAGGTGGGCCTGCCAAAGATTACATGGTAGGAGCTCTTGAAGGGCACCACTTCGAACGTGATCATCTCTTCGCGGAAATTATTAACATCGCCGAAGGCCACGGGAAGTTTGATGCTGCCCAGGGAGTTTGCCTTTTTACCCGGAACTACACCATGGAGTTCAGTGGTGCTGTGCTTGAGCTGCTCCTTGGTAAGGTTCATCCTCTCCAGGGTCTCCAGGTACATGATGTTCAGGCTGGCTCCGCCGTCCATAAGGCACTTGGAGAAGTCATACCCGTCGATGCGGGGACTTACAACCAGGGCGTAGCATTCTTTGGGTATGTGTCAACACCCGGATTTTCAATTCCAGATGCCTATCATGCCATACATCCCAATCCCAGGAAGATTGTTTTTGCGAGACATAATAGTTGATATCACAGAACATTATTTATTACAAACCATAATCGTCTTACAACAAGGGATCTCATGATCCAATCTTATAACAACAGTTGATCTAAAGATCAAATACAAAACACATAGCGGAAGAAACGTAGTAGCGGTCCATCTATTCCACAGACAACGCTTGACGTTGGGAGGTGAGCCTAGTTATCATAGACATCCTGCTGTCCATCTTCCTGGTACTGGTGCTCCTCTTCATAGTCTGGCCATTTGAATATCCAGGGACAAAGCCATGAGTACTTTATAAAGTACTCGCAAACTACCACTAATAGAAGTACTAGTAGTTCTAATAAGGGTTCTAAGCTTCTAGGTTTATTTGCACAAAGCTAATTTTATTTCATAAACACTTAATAGTCAAAGACCCTTTATTTGTCTAAAATTACTCAAGTGGGAACATCAGTGTCATTCCCACAACTCTGTTGTGTCAAGTCAAAATTCATCTTTCAAGTCACAAGTCATTTTTAGAAAACATCTGACAACGGAACAGTATGGCCATCCAACCGTCCATGACCGCGGACGCGGCTATTCGAATAGGTTAACACTCTGCAGAGGTTGTACATTTGTGCCACAACTTTTGATTACATCCGTCAGGGATAGCCCTGAATAATCATACTCAGTATGCGGATCATCAACCATTAACCTTTTACTTACATACCCTAGTATAGGCACCTCCCCTATGAGCTTGGCCTCCTAGCGATGGCGATCTGCCATCCTAGGAACTGCACATGGCTTGGGTAGGATATTCACCTCTATTTCACGTCATTTCAATTTCGCGGAGGCAGCCTCGGCATAACCCCTATGACGCTTGTTCCGAGGGAACCCATACTAAAGCACATAAATTTCCAGTTAAGCCCTACCCATTATCACGTATTGTGGGGGTACTCTAAAGTTGAAATGGTATCACATCCGAACCCAACCATCAGTTTTTGTCAAATTCACCTTGTCATTCAAAGGTCATATTCACCTTCAAAACTTTCAGTAGAATGAATCATCATTCTAAGGTTTTCACAGTCATTTGATTCACATGTTCCCATCTACAGTAGTCAATTTTAGTTTTAGCACTAGCAACTAATCATGAGGGGTGCTAACTAAATTTTAGCTCTCTAGGCTAAGTTTGATGCTTTTGTAGTACTCTATATTTAGACCAAAGTTAACTATAAAAATAAGCCTTGATAACCAAAGTAAAAGATTGCAAGATAAAAACTTGGGCTTGAACAAATCCTTAAACAAAAGAGTATTGCACGGGTAGCTTGCACTAGTATTGCTTGCATTAGTAGAGCTTGCCTTGGTTGGTACAATGATCAAAGTGTTCCTCCTCTTCATCGTAGAAGACCTCCTCCTCCTCGTAGCCTTCGGTACTAGCGTCTATAAATGGATGCGAGGTATACAATCACCAAACAATACTTAAGGAGACTATTTAGCCATAATGGCTCACACAAGATGCTCTATTATCATCACAAGAATTAATACTAGGGTTTCCATTTATTTCCTTTAAAAAGTAATTTCCTCTCATTGAAAATTACTAAGATTTAATATCCTCAAATAATAAAATACGAGGCCATGTAGACTAAGGTCATCACCTCACATCAAATTACTTGGGATAGTGATTTAAATGAGATTCTACATCTCATAGTGTTTGACTCACATTTTTGAAATAATTTAAATGGGCTAGAAATATCCACATAGCCATTATTTGAATCTAGCCCATGATCACTGTAACTAAAAATCTATATTTTTACATATTCAAATAGAGTGTTTGAAATGTGAATTTTGAGAGGTGGAAACAACTCAAAAGAATTCATGGTTGATTTCTAATAAATGTTTGAATTTTGAAAAGGTACCGTCTTGTTATTTTTACTATAAGTGTTCTACAATTCTTCTGATGTTGAAACCAATGTATTTGGCTAGATAATTTCATAAGCTTTCCAGAAATATTTGTTTCATAAATTTTGGCTTAGTAGATATTTTTATATTTAATTTTGAACAGGACATCAACATTATATCTAGGCTAAAAAGAAATAAAACGAATTTGAATTCATGGGCTTAGGCGGGAAAATTAAACGGGCCAGGAGAAAAAGAAAAAGGGCCGGCCCAGTGGCGCTTCTCGCACACGCGAGCGGCCTGACAGTGGGTCCCATCTGGCAGCGGGGTTTTAAAACCCGAACCGGTACGCGAGCAGGGAACCTTAGGATTAGAACTAGATATAACGGCCAAGGCTCGTCGTCGTCGACGGCGAGCTCAAACCCTATCTGCGGCGGACCTAGGGGTCGGAGGGCTCACCGGTGGCCGGCGATGGTCGGGGTTGGCGGCGATCGACGTTGCGGACGAAGAGGAAGCAGACGGTGGTCGCGGCAGCTCCGGGGGTGCTCTGCAGCTCCAGCTCCACCTTCTCCAGCTCCGGCGGGTCTTCGGCCAGCAATTGAGGCTCAGTGGGTGAAATTGGGACGGGGCAAGTTCTTGCGGAGGGTCAGTGTGAGGAGGGGAGTGAAATGGTGTGGAGAATGAGCACGGGGGAGTGCTCTTTTTTATAGGGTCCTCAAGCTGCTGCGGGAGGCCACGGGTACAGACGGTGAGGTGATGCTACGGGCGGCGAGAGGCATGGGCGAGGACGGGGTGCTGTTCACGGCGTCATGGCGATTATCACGCGCGTCTCTGCACAGAAAAAGGTGGTCAATCACAGTCGTGAGCTCATCGTGTCCGGCGGTACTGTGGCGGTCGTCACCGACGAGAGCGACGACGACATGGCACGGGGGAGCTGGTGACGTTGTCTGGAAGACTCCTGGCGTCGTGGCGATGCTTAGGGCGGGCGCTGATGGAGAGGCGAGGACGGAGGCGACGGGGCGAGGCCGTGCTTTGGCGTGCGCGCGTCGACGTGGCCGTGCACGCGCTGGTGTCCCTGGGTGACGTGGGCGCGTCCTTGCCTGGGTAGAGCAAGCCTCTCCTTGGCCAAGGGCGTGTACCGTCGTGCTCAGGAGAGTGAGGGCTACCTCCAGGACATGGTGAGGTAAGCCAGGGACAAGAGGAGAGAGGGGTGGCATGGTGAGTGGCATGGTGAGTGACATGGGCATGGCATTGTCTTGATCACTAGGTGAGCAGTGGTGCAGAGACTTGCAAATGTTCAGAGGGTTCAAGGGGGTGCTGAGGGTGACAAATGGAGTGATGGTTTAGGCTAAAACCCACTAGTTCTTAGAGTGTGTGTACTTCTCCGATTCATGCACACAAGGTGTTCGGCACAATGGCCGCAAGAGATTTTATTTTGAATTTTGCCAAAATATTTATGGGTGTGACTCTAATATTATTTGACATCTCTTGGTGGCATTGGTTTGCAAATTGAGGTTGGTTCGATGAAAATCAAATTTGAGGTGATCTTAATTCTGTTTCAATGTTGTCACTTTGGTTGCTTATTATAAGCATTTGAGAATGACTCAGCAAGGTTGGTCAACACCAATTTACTGACTTTTATGTGTACTTGGGATCTGGGCAAAAATATTATGGTGTTTGGTTTAGAAAAGAAAAACCACAGGGGCTCAAAGTAGGCATCAGGCTAATAAAGTCAAAAATGACCATTATCATATGTGCCTTGGTTTTTATTTTTATTTTTATTTGTTTTGTTTTTCCTTGACTCAAATGTTATTGTTTTGGGTTCAATGAGTATTAGGTTGAGTTTATTAATGGTTTCAAACCATCTAAGCATGGCATATGCTAAATTAGCAAATGTGGCCATTTGCTCATATATGCTTCTATTCTTATTTTATTTTCTTTTGCTTTGTTTCTCTTTGATCCAAATAGGCATGGTTTAGGGTTTAGAAACATTTTCCAAACACTTCAAACAAATATTCATGGCATAACCAAAACATTCATACATGAACACTATGCACAACTTTTAATTCAATTCAAGTTTTTGTTGGCTCCAAATTTTGGAATAAGGGAAATTCATTTTCTTCCTTGCTTTGAATTTTTGGGATGTTACAAAACTTCCCCCCTTACAAAAGATCTCGTCCCGAGATCTAAAGAAAACTAGGAACTAAAGAGATCAGGGAATTCAGTCCTAATATAATCTTCTCGCTCCCAGTTGGCTTCTTCTTCAGTATGGTTGCTCCACTGAATCTTCAAAAACTTGATACTTCTGGTGCGGGTGGTTCTGAATGCTTCCTCCAGGATACGAATGGGTACTTCACGATAGGTCAAGTCTTTGTTGATATCCACAGGTCTGTGATCGATGTTTTTGAAAACCTCTGTCTTCTCAGGAACTTCCAAGCATTTCTGAAGTAACGAGATGTGAAACACATCATTCACAGCTGACATTTCCTCCGGCAGTTCAAGCTGATATGATACTTCTCATCGGCGACTCAAAACTTTGAAGGGTCCAACATATCTAGGTGCAAGCTTTCCTCTGATTTGGAATCTCTGCATTCCTTTGAGGGGTGATACTTTTAGATACACAAAGTCTCCAATATTGAAGGTCATTTCTCGGCGTCTCTTGTGAGCATAACTCTTTTGTCTAGATTGGGTAGTCTTGAGGTATTCGTGGATCTTGTGAACCTTCTCTTCAGCTTCTCGTAGAATATCAGGTCCAAAGATTTGACTATCTCCGACTTCTGACCAGTTCAGAGGGGTACGACACTTCCTTCCATACAATGCTTCAAAGGGGGTCATTTCCAAACTGGCTTGAAAGCTGTTGTTGTATGAAAATTCTGCGTAAGGCAGACTGTCTTCCCATTTAGATCCATATTCTAGCACACATGCTCTCAACATATCTTCTAGTATCTGGTTGACTCTTTCTGTCTGTCCATCAGTCTGCGGGTGATAAGATGTACTGAAATTCAGCCGGGTTCCTAATCCTTCTTGTACCTTTTGCCAAAATCTTGAGGTAAATTGGGATCCTCTATCTGATACAATTGACTTTGGTGTTCCATGCAGGCTAACTATTCTTGAGATATACAACTCAGCTAGCTTAGGGCCTTGGTAGGTGGTTTTGACTTGTATGAAATGAGCTACTTTGGATAATCTATCAACCACTACCCAAATAGAATCATTTCCTCTACTTGACTTGTGCAATCCAGTTATGAAATCCATTCCTACAGAATCCCATTTCCATTCAGGGATCTGTAATGGCTGCAGTAATCCTGCGGGTCGCTGATGTTCTGCTTTGACTCTCTGACAGATATCACACTTGGCTATGTAACTTCCAATCTCTCTCTTCATTCTGTGCCACCAAAACTGTTCCTTCAAATCTTGGTACATCTTGGTTCCTCCGGGATGAATGGAATAAAGGGTATCATGGGCTTCCTCCAAATGACTTGTTTCAACTCCGAATCTGCTGGTACACAGAGGCGTCCGTTGTACCAGAGAACTCCTTCTTCATCTTCGGTAAATCCAGGTGCCTTTCCTGCAGCTATTTGGCGCTTGATTCCATCAATACTGGCATTTCCTTTCTGTGCTTCCTTTATCTAACTAATCAAGGTAGGCTGGAGCTCAATGCTTGCTAGGAATCCTTCACTAACTAGCTCCAGTCTAACCTGCTCAAATTCCTGATGCAAACTAGGTTGCTCTTCTGCGATCTTGGAGTTTAATTGACACGAAAGTCTACTCAGAGCATCCGCTACCACATTGGCCTTGCCGGGGTGGTAGTGAATTTCCAGGTCATAGTCCTTAATTAACTCTATCCATCTTCTCTGCCTCATATTCAGCTCCTTCTGGGTGAAAATGTACTTCAGTATCTTATGATCTGAATAGATCTCACAACGATTACCCATGAGGTAATGACGCCATACCTTCAATGCTAAAACTACTACTGCTAGCTCTAAGTCATGGGTTGGGTAATTCTGCTCATGCTGCTTCAGTTGCCTAGACAGATATGATATCACTTTGCCTTCTTGCATCAACACACATCCAAGACCAATCTTGGAGGCGTCACAATAGACGTCAAAAGGTTTGGTAATGTCAGGCATGATCAATATTGGGGCTGAGGTTAATCTGTTATTGAGCTTCTGAAAACTCTCTTCACATTTATCAGTCCATTCAAACTTATTGTCTTTCTTCAACAGCTGAGTCATGGGTCTTGCTATGCTTGAAAATCCTTCAACAAACCTGCGGTAATATCCCGCTAATCCAAGAAATGCGCGGACTTCAGTCTGAGTGGTTGGGGCTTTCCATTCTGCAACGGTCTTGATCTTCGCGGGGTCGACAACAATCCCTCCTGCAGACATAATATGTCCCAGGAATCCTACTTCTTTTAACCAAAACTCACATTTGCTGAACTTGGCGTACAACTGATGCTCCCTAAGGGTTCCCAGGATAATTTCCAGATGTTGCTCATGCTCTTCTTCTGACTGGGAGTAGATTAGAATGTCCTCGATAAAGACAACGACAAACTTGTCCAAAAAGTTCATAAAGATCTTATTCATGAGATTCATGAAATAAGCTGGGGCATTGGTTAATCCAAATGACATGACATTGTACTCATATAGTCCATATCTGGTGGTGAAGGAAGTCTTGGGGATATCCGTTGCGCGAATCTTCAGCTGATGATAACCAGTCCTAAGATCAATCTTAGAGAACACTCTAGCACCGGTCAGTTGGTCAAAAAGGTCTTCTATCTTGGGCAGGGGGTATTTGTTCTTGATGGTGACATCGTTCAGTTTACGGTAATCCGTACACAAACGAGTGGCACCGTCCTTCTTATCCACAAACAATACCGGTGATCTCCAAGGTGAGGCACTTGGTTGAATCAAACCTTTGCTTAGCATATCATCCAGTTGCTTCTTTAGTTCTACTAGTTCTGTCGGGTTCATACTATAGGGTCTCTGAGCTATGGGTCCTGTTCCAGGAATCAACTCAATGATAAACTCGATATCCCGATCTGGGGGCATACCGGGTAATTCATCAGGAAACACATCGGGGTATCTACAGACTACCCTGATTTGATCCAAGGTTGGCTTGGCTAAACTCTTATTGCACGTGAATTGTCTAGGCAGCCTTTCAGACACGTGTTCTACTAACACACCGGTGCTACTAGTCATGGTGATGGCCTTCTTGGCACAGTCAATCAATCCATGATGTTTCAACATCCAATCCATAACCAGCACTACTTCCAAACCTTTTGTTCCCAGAACTATCAAATTTGCATAAAAATCTATTCCATGTATTCTGATAGGCACGACTTTGCAAAGTTTTCTAGCTTTTTTGGTTGAACCAGGTATTTGAACTATCATAACATGCTTCAAACTGATTGGTTGAATCTTACTAGTGCATGCAAAATCTTCAGTAACAAACGAGTGCGATGCTCCAGAATCAAACAAAACTCTTGCAGGTACTGAGTTAACAGAAAACATACCCAGCACGACATCTGGCGCTTCGTGGGCTTCTTCAGCATTCATGTGAAAGAGGCGGCCATTGCGGTTGTTCGGGTTGCCTCGGGCAAACTTTCTTCCAGTTGAGACACGGCGTTGCTGCTGGGCAGGTGCAGCGGCATTGGGTGTGGTCTTCAGCAACTTCTTGGGGCACTCATTGGAGTAATGCCCGGTAACTCCACATTCATAACAGGTCACAGTGGACTTGTCCTTTGTGGCAATGGGGACAACATTGCTTCTAGTCCTTGGGGCAGTGTTGGTGTTGTTGTGGTTGCCGGGAGCTCTCATTGGGGCACGGTTGAAGTGGTTGTTGTTGGCATGGTTGTTGTTGTTGCCTCCTGGCCTTGGGTGTCCTCCACTACGATTGGGGAAATTCGGACGCGACAGCGGCACTGGTGGCTTGTTGAGTCTTGAGGCAAATCCTCCACTTGAGTTGGGGCGATACCTTGATGTATTGCTGGGTCCACTCTGGTTCATCATTCTGCGCTTGCGGTTCTCATTGGCCTGGTGGAGCTTTCCTTCCATCTGGATGGCAGAATCAACTAGGGCTTCCAGGTCAGCAAACGGAATATTCACTAGCACTGTCTGCATCTCATCATGCAGCCCATTCAGGAATCTTTCCTTCTTCTTTTCATTGGTGCTGGTCTCATCCGGGGCATACCTAGACAGAGTAAGGAACATGTCACGGTATTCCACCACCGACATTTTTCCTTGCTTGAGCTCTCTGAACTCATCCCTCATCTTCTTGATCAAACCCGGTGGCACATGGTATCTGCTGAACTTGAGCTTGAAGTCCTCCCAAGTCATCATCTGTCCGTCATTCATTGCACGGGCACTGTTCCACCAGGCTCTGGTAGGTCCTGATAGATAATGGGTGGCAAACAACACCTTCTCAGCAGCTTCAACTCCTGCAACTTCCAGGTTGTTCTCCATTGATTGGAGCCAGTCATCTGCATCTAAGGGCTCTTCAGTCTTGCTAAACATTGGGGGATTAGTATTCTGGAAATTCTTCAACTTAGACCCAGGATGATCATGAGGTCCATGGCCTTGGTTATTCTGGGCTATCTGCTGCAGTACGACAAGGTTGGCTTGCCGCTCAGCTCTTTCGACTTCTCTATCCGCCCTCATCATTTTTAGAATCTGCAGCATTGCATCTTGGTGGGTGTTGCGGGTTGGAGGGGCCATCTGAACATTAAGATAGATCATAAGATAAGAGGGAATTTTCTATGGCCTGTTTGGGTAAAGTTTAAAAAGTTTAAAACTTGAGTACTTGTCAGGTTGAAATCAAACAACCCTTTCATTCATTCCAAACAACCATTACAAGCTAACACACCAATGGTTTTAAGAACCATTTCCTCGTTCTACGATACATAGGGGATGGATACAAACTCACACCTACGCAAGTGCTCTAGTGATACTACTCCTCATCTGGACCCATGGACTCCTCGTCAACCTCTATCGGAATGAAGTCATCCACTCCGGCTTCCATGAACTCATAGCCCTCCACATCTGTGTGGAAGTCCAGGTCTTCATCTTCTTCAAAGTCATCATCATCGCTCAGGTAGGATGTTCCACCTCCCTGGATGTCTTCACCTTCTCCTTCTAGGTCCTTCAATTGGGTCTCTTGTGCCTTGACAGTTTCCTCCAGGGCTGCTATCTTCGCGCGGAGGCGAGCAATGATGTAGTCCTTCTTGGCACGCTGATGGCGAAGTGACCTGCGCTCCTTAGCAAGGATCTTGATGGTCTCGGTCTGCTGTGACTGGTGGAGGTGCGTCTGGTTGGCATAGGCGCGGGAGTTGTCCAACTCCTTGCGAGTCTCGCGCAGCATGAAGTCCAGGTGCTCCACATGGTACTTCAGATCTGGGTGCGGTGACAGGTCCATTGGCTCTCCCATTGAGTCATGCCTTGCAAGGTGGGCAAAGCGGGTTCCCTTGATCTGGTTCACATTCTGCCCACATAGACGGGAAAGTGCTTCTTGCAGGGCTCGAGCTAGTCCATCCAGCCAGTTGTTCTCCCTCACGGAAAACTGGATTCTCTCGGACATAGGTGGCTCCATCTTTCCCCTCAGGTCTGCAACTACGACCCACTGCAGTTCTCCTCCAGGCTGATCGTTGACTTGTGCTCCAAAGAACTCCGGGTGCGGGCGCTCGAGAAACTCAGCTAAGGCCTCCAAGTCCCTCTCAAAGATCAGGCTTCCTCCGTTGCCCAGCTGGTAAAACTTGGTGTGGTTGAGCTGCTCCATCTGTAAGTGAATTGGAGGAGTAAGTTAGAGAAGTGAGCAAATGTGTCAAAATTTTATGTAGAATTACAAGGAAAAGTAGAGCATGGATTTCTCATTTTGAAAAGAACTCAAGGGCAAGAGTGAGAATAAGTTTTCATAAATATTCACTTCATTTGTTTTGAAACTAAGTTTTTCAGACGTCCATTCTAACTAGGGCCTCCTAAGGTCAAACAATGGCTCTGATACCAACTTGTCAACATCCGGATTTTCAATTCCAGATGCCTATCATGCCATACATCGCAATCCCAGGAAGATTGTTTTTGCGAGACATAATAGTTGATATCACAGAACATTATTTATTACAAACCATAATTGTCTTACAACAAGGGATCTCATGATCCAATCTTAAAACAATAGTTGATCTAAAGATCAAATACAAACCACATAGAGAAAGAAACGTAGTAGCGGTCCATCTATTCCACAGGCAACACTTGACGTTGGGAGGTGAGCCTAGTTATCATAGACATCCTGCTGTCCATCTTCCTGGTACTGGTGCTCCTCTTCATAGTCTGGCCATTTGAATAGCCAGGGACAAAGCCATGAGTACTTTATAAAGTACTCGCAAACTACCACTAATAGAAGTACTAGTAGCTCTAATAAGGGTTCTAAGCTTCTAGGTTTATTTGCACAAAGCTAATTTTATTTCATAAACACTTAATAGTCAAAGACTCTTTATTTGTCTAAAATTACTCAAGTGGGAACATCAGTGTCATTCCCACAACTCTGTTGTGATCAAGTCAAAATTCATCTTTCAAGTCACAAGTCATTTTTAGAAAACATCTGACAACGGAACAGTATGGCCATCCAACCGTCCATGACCGCGGACGCGGCTATTCGAAAAGGTTAACACTCTGCAGAGGTTGTACACTTGTGCCACACTTTTGATTACATCCGTCAGGGATAGCCCTGAATAATCATACTCAGTATGTGGATCATCAACCATTAACCTTTTACTTACATACCCTAGTATAGGCACCTCCCCTATGAGCTTGGCCTCCTAGCGATGGCGATCTGCCATCCTAGGAACTGCACAGGGCTTGGGTAGGACATTCACCTCTATTTCACGTCATTTCAATTTCACAGAGGCAGCCTCGGCATAACCCCTATGACGCTTGTTCCGAGGGAACCCATACTAAAGCACATAAATTTCCAGTTAAGCCCTACCCATTATCATGTATTGTGGGGGTACTCTAAAGTTGGAATGGTATCGCATCCGAACCCAACCATCAGTTTTTGTCAAATTCACCTTGTCATTCAAAGGTCATATTCAATTCAAAACTTTCAGTAGAATGAATCATCATTCTAAGGTTTTCACAGTCCTTTGATTCACATGTTCCCATCTAGAGTAGTCAATTTTAGTTTTAGCACTAGCAACTAATCATGAGGGGTGCTAACTAAATTTTAGCTCTCTAGGCTAAGTTTGATGCTTTTGTAGTACTCTATATTTAGACCAAAGTTAACTATAAAAAATAAGCCTTGATAACCAAAGTAAAAGATTGCAAGATAAAAACTTGGGCTTGGACAAATCCTTAAACAAAAGAGTATTGCACGGGTAGCTTGCACTAGTATTGCTTGCATTAGTAGAGCTTGCCTTGGTTGGTACAATGATCAAAGTGTTCCTCCTCTTCTTCGTAGAAGACCTCCTCCTCCTCGTAGCCTTCGGTACTAGCGTCTATAAACGGATACGAGGTATACAATCACCAAACAATACTTAAGGAGACTATTTAGCCATAATGGCTCACACAAGATGCTCTATTATCATCACAAGAATTAATAATAGGGATTCCATTTATTTGCTTTGAAAAGTAATTTCCTCTCATTAAAAATTACTAAGATTTAATATTCAAATAGAGTGTTTGAAATGTGAATTTTGAGAGGTGGAAACAACTCAAAATAATTCATGGTTGATTTCTAATAAATGTTTGAATTTTGAAAAGGTACTGTCTTGTTATTTTTACTATAAGTGTTCTACAATTCTTTTGATGTTGAAACCAATGTATTTGGCTAGATAATTTCATAAGCTTTCCAGAAATATTTATTTCATAAATTTTGGCTCAGTAGATATTTTTATATTTAATTTTGAACAGGACATCAGCATTATATCTAGGCTAAAAAGAAATAAAACGAATTTGAATTCATGGGCTTAGGCGGGAAAATTAAACGGGCCAGGAGAAAAAGAAAAAGGGCCGGCCCAGTGGCGCTTCTCGCACACGCGAGCGGCCTGACAGTGGGACCCATCTGGCAGCGGGGTTTTAAAACCCGAATCGGTACGCGAGCAGGGAACCGTAGGATTAGAACTAGATCTAACGGCCGAGGCTCGTCGTCGTCAATGGCGAGCTCAAACCCTATCTGCGGCGGACCTAGGGGGTCGAAGGGCTCACCGGTGGCCGGCGATGGTCGGGGTTGGCGGCGATCGACGTTGCGGACGAAGAGGAACCAGACGGTGGTCGCGGCAGCTCCAGGGGTGCTCTGCAGCTCCAGCTCCACCTTCTCCACCTCCGGCGGGTCTCCGGCCAGCAATTGAGGTTCAGTGGGTGAAATTGGGACTGGGCAGTGCTTGCGGAGGGTCAGTGTGAGGAGGGGAGTGAAATGGTGTGGAGAATGAGCACGGGGGAGTGCTCTTTTTATAGGGTCCTCGAGCTGCTGCAGGAGGCCACGGTTGCGGACGGTGAGGTGATGCTATGGGCGGCGAGAGGCATGGGTGAGGACGGGGTGCTGTGCACGACGTCATGGCGATCATCACGCGCGTCTCTGCACAGAAAAAGGTGGTCAATCGCAGTTGTGTCCGGCGGTACTGTGGCGGTCGTCGCCGACGAGAGCGACGACAACAGGGCACGGGGGAGCTAGTGACGTTTTCTGGAAGACTTCTGGTGTCGTGGCGATGCTCAGGGCGGGCGCTGATGGCGAGGCGAGGACGGAGGCGACGGGGCGAGGCCGTGCTCTGGCGTGCGCGCGTCGACATGGCCGTGCACGCACTGGCGTCCCTGGGTGACGTGGGTGCGTCCTTGCTTGGGCAGAGCAAGCCTCTCCTTGGGCAAGGGTGTGTACCGTCATGCTCAGGAGAGTGAGGGCTACCTCCAGGACATGGTGAGGTAAGCCAGGGACAAGAGGAGAGAGGGGTGGCATGGTGAGTGGCATGGTGAGTGACATGGGCATGACATTGTCATGATCACTAGGTGAGCAGTGGTGTAGAGACTTGCAAATGTTCAGAGGGTTCAAGGGGTGCTGAGGGTGACAAATGGAGTGATGGTTTAGGCTAAAACCCACTGGTTTTTAGAATGTGTGTACTTCTCCGATTCATGCACACAAGGTGTTCGGCACAATGGCCCCAAGAGATTTTATTTTGAATTTTACCAAAATATTTTATGGGTGTGACTCTAGTATTATTTGACATCTCTTGGTGGCATTGGTTTGAAAATTGAGGTTGGTTTGATTAAAATCAAATTTGAGGTGAAAATGTATGCCTATTTAAATCGCACATAAAAAAATCTGGTCAATTTTTCATTATTAATATGGATTCCTTTGTTATAAGAGCAGCTAAACCTTATTTGGCCACTACAGGAGCAACTTTTAATGGTCATTATGGAGATATCCTTTACAAGGGCGATAGGTTAGTTACGTTTATATATGAAAAATCGAGATCTAGTGACATAACGCAAGTCTTAATTCTGTTTCAATGTTGTCACTCTGGTTGCTTATTATAAGCATTTGAGAATGACTCAGCAAGGTTGGTCAACACCAATTTACTGACTTTTATGTGTACTTGGGATCTGGGCAAAAATATTATGGTGTTTGGTTTAGAAAAGAAAAACCACAAGGGCTCAAAGTAGGCATCAGGCTAATAAAGTAAAAAATGACCATTATCATATGTGCCTTGGTTTTTATTTTTATTTGTTTTGTTTTTCCTTGACTCAAATGTTATTGTTTTGGGTTCAATGAGTATTAGGTTGAGTTTATTAATGGTTTCAAACCATCTAAGCATGGCATATGCTAAATTTGCAAATGTGGCCATTTGCTCATATATGCTTCTATTCTTATTTTATTTTCTTTTGCTTTGTTTCTCTTTGATCCAAATAGGCATGGTTTAGGGTTTAGAAACATTTTCCAAACACTTCAAACAAACATTCATGGCATAACCAAAACATTCATACATGAACACTATGCACAACTTTTAATTCAATTCAAGTTTTTGTTGGCTCCAAATTATGGAATAAGGGAAATTCATTTTCTTCCTTGCTTTGAATTTTTGGGATGTTACAGTATGACGGCCGGGTGATCCAACCTTTCGAAGGTGCACGGTTTCTCCGACCACTTGACATACTGCGTCACATCCGGAACTGTGGCGTTCAAGAGCCGGAGGGCCGATTTTTTGGCCCGGACCGTTGGGGTTCCGAGGAAGGTGTGGTATGCACAACCACTCTTTCTTCCGAAGGGGTTGGATTTATTAGCTGCGGAGCCTTCTTTGGGATCCGGCGAAGCATCATCCTCGTCCATCGCCTCGGAACTGTCCTCGTCTTTGTCCTTGTTCTTGCCCTTGCCTCCTTTGCCGCGTGGGCGGTGCTTTCGGGCTCGCTTGTATCCTGCTTCCGGGTCAGTCTTGAGATCATTGACCCACTTGCAGTTGCGGTTAGTGTGGGAGGATTTGCCGGTAGCCGGATCTATATGGGCTAAACATGGCATATCCCTGTACTCTTCGTACGTCTAGGGAGCGCGGGTTCCGGCAATGGTGACTTCATCAGCGCGCTGCTGGCCCCGGCCGGCTCCGCCACCACGTCTGTGGCCTCTTCCACCTCCTTGACCTCCGCGTTGGAACGTCATGGCGACCATGTCGGATCCGCCGCTCTTCTGGTCATTGGGGGGATTTTTCCGCTTGTTGTTGCTGCTGCTGCTGCCGCCATTATCACGGTTCTTCTTTTGCTAATGCAGGGGTATGGCTGTGGCTGCGATGTCTCCGCCTGCGTCGTCATCGGCGGCAGTGTGATTGCTGGCGATGTTGATCATGTCATCCAAGGTCAGCTTATTTTCATTGACCAAGCAAGTAAGCTTATGCCAGAGAAGCCCTCCCCTCCGCAAACCACCTATGAAGGCGTGCATAGCTGTGCGGTTATCTACGTTCTCGCACTCGTTTCTGGTTGCTAACCATCGGGTGAGGAAGTTCCTTGATCACCCTTCTTCTGGATACATGCCTGTAGATCGCTTGTCGTGGCACGCCTCTTGTAGGTGCCTCTGAAGTGCTTCTCGAAGGCGTTCTTCAGGTCGAACCAGCAAAAGATGGAGTTGCTCTCGAGGTCGCTGAGCCAGATACGAGTCGGACCCACAAGGTACAACTGGAGCATGTGCCAGGCTATGTTGGGGGTTCCTCCGGCGAAGGTCACTGCATTGTAGTAATCCTCGATCTAGGTATCCGGCCTTTCACTGCCATCATAATGCTCCAGGTTTCCGGGTAGCTTGAGGTTCAGGCTCTTTGGCTTTGGTTCCTCTTGAATCATCCTGCCAAAGCACTTTGGGCCAATGTAGTCAGATCTGTATTCGTTGAGACGTTCCCGGGCGTCACGCGAGCAATTGCGAGTGGACTTTGAGCGGGAGAGGGATCTCCGACTTCCGCCTCCGCCTCCACCTCCACCTCCACCACTGGGTGGTGGGGAAGGGGATCTGCGAGGGGGTCGATGCGATCTTTTCCTTCCGCCTTCAGATTCTCCGCGTCCCTCGCGCTGCTGACTCTGGCTTCGGTGGCTGCCTTCACCCTGGTGACGGTCGCCTCCGTCGTTCCGGCTTCTGCGAGGCTCCGGCTCACGCTCTTCGTGAAGGAGATATGCCCTAGAGGCAATAATAAAGTGGTTATTATTTATATCTTTATGTTTATGATAAATGTTTATATATCATGCTATAATTGTATTAACCGAAACATTAGTACATGTGTGATATGTAGACAAACAAAGAGTCCCTAGTATGCCTCTTAACTAGCTTATTGATTAATGGATGATTAGTTTCATAATCATGAACATTGGATGTTATTAATAACAAGGTTATATCATTGTATGAATGATGTAATGGACACACCCAATTAAGCGTAGCATAAGATCTCGTCATTAAGTTATTTGCTATAAGCTTTCAATACATAGTTACCTAGTCCTTATGACCATGAGATCATGTAAATCACTTATACCGGAAAGGTACTTTGATTACATCAAACGCCACTCGCGTAAATGGGTGGTTATAAAGGTGGGATTAAGTATCCGGAAAGTATGAGTTGAGGCATATGGATCAACAGTGGGATTTGTCCATCCCGATGACGGATAGATATACTCTGGGCCCTCTCGGTGGAATGTCATCTAATGTCTTGCAAGCATATGAATAAGTTCATAAGAGACCACATACCACGGTACGAGTAAAGAGTACTTGTCAGGAGACGAGGTTGAACAAGGTATAGAGTGATACCGAAGATCAAACCTCGGACAAGTAAAATATCGCGTGACAAAGGGAATTGGTATCGTATGTGAATGGTTCATTCGATCACTAAAGTCATCGTTGAATATGTGGGAGCCATTATGGATCTCCGGATCCCGCTATTGGTTATTGGTCGGAGTGAGTACTCAACCATGTCCGCATAGTTCACGAACCGTAGGGTGACACACTTAAAGTTGGATGTTGAAATGGTAGAACTTGAATATGGAATGGAGTTCGAATATTTGTTCGGAGTCCCGGATGAGATCCCGGACATCACGAGGAGTTCCGGAATGGTCCGGAGAATAAGATTCATATATAGGAAGTCATATTCCAAGTTTGGAAATGATCCGGTGCATTTATGGCAGGTTCTAGAAGGTTCTAGAAAAGTCCGGAAGAAATCACCATGGAAAGTAGAGTCCCGGAGGGACTCCACCTTGCATGACCAGCCAACCCTAAAGGGGAGGAGTCCAAGGTGGACTCCCCTAGGGTGGCCGGCCAACCCACCTCAAGGAAAGGTGGGAGTCCCACCTTGGGTAGGACTCCCTCCTTGAGTAGGTTTCCCACATATGGGAGGTTTTAGTGTTGGGGTCTTATTCGAAGACTTGGACTAGAACTCTTGGTGCTTCCACCTATATAAAGAGGGGCATAGGAGAGGGGGCTGACCACTTCTAGCCTCAGCCTTGGCCGCACCCCTTAGAGGGCCGGCGCCCAACCCCCCTCTCTCCCCAAACCCTAGCGGTCTCTCTCCTCCACCACATCCCGCACGCTTAAGCGAAGCTCCGCCGGATTTCTCCACCACCACCGACACCACGCCGTCGTGCTGTCGGATTCAAGAGGAGCTACTACTTCCGCTGCCCGCTGGAACGGGGAGGTGGACATCGTCTTCATCAACAACCGAACGTGTGACCGAGTACGGAGGTGCTGCCCGTTCGTGGCGCCGGAACCGATCGTGATCAAGATCTTCTACGCGCTTTTGCAAGCGGCAAGTGAACGTCTACCGCAGCAACAAGAGCCTCATCTTGTAGGCTTTGGAATCTCTTCAAGGGTGAGACTCGATACCCCCTCGTTGCTACCATCTTCTAGATTGCATCTTGGCTTGGATTGCGTGTTCGCGGTAGGAAAATTTTTGTTTTCTATGCAACGTTATCCTACAGTGGTATCAGAGCCGTGTCTATGCATAGATGGTTGCACGAGTAGAACACAATGGTTTTGTGGGCGTTGATGCTCTTGTTATCTTTAGTTTGAGTACTTTGCATCTTTGTGGCATAGTAGGATGAAGCGGCTCGGGCTAACTTTACATGACCGCGTTCATGAGACTTGCTCCTCGTTCGACATGCAACTTGTATTGCATAAGAGGCTTTGCGGGTGTCTGTCTCTCCTACTATAGTGAAGATTCAATTTACTCTTCTATTGACAACACTAGTATCACCGTTGTGGTTCATGTTCGTAGGTAGATTAGATCTTACTCGAAAACCCTAAACCACGTAAAATATGCAAACCAAATTAGAGACGTCTAACTTGTTTTTGCAGGGTTTGGTGATGTGATATGGCCATGATATGATGATGAATATGTATGAGATGATCATTATTGTATTGTGGCAACCGGCAGGAGCCTTATGGTTGTCTTTAATTTTCATGTTGAGTAGTATTTCAAAATAGTTGTAATAGTTGCTACATGAGGTGAACAACCATGAAGACGGCGCCATGAACCTTGACGCTACGCCGACGATGATGGAGATCATGCCCGTTGATGATGGAGATCATGTTCGTGCTTTGGAGATGAAGATCGGAGGCGCAAAGACAAAAGGGCCATATCATATCACATATGAACTGCATGTGATGTTAATCCTTTTATGCATCTTATTTTGCTTAGATCGCGACGGTAGCATTATAAGATGATCCCTCACATTAATATCAAGATAATAAAGTGTTCTTCCCTCGTATGCACCGTTGCATTGTTCGTAGTTTTGAAGCATCTCGTGATGATCGGGTGTGATAAACTCAACATACAACGGGTGTAAGCCATGTTGCACACGCGGAATACTTGGGTTTGCTTGACGAGCCTAGCATGTACAGACATGGCCTCGGGACAACGGAAACCGAAAGGTTGAACACGAGTCATATGGATGATATGATCAACATGTTGATGTTCACCATTGAAACTACATCATCTCACGTGATGATCGGTTTTGGTGTAGTGGATTTGGATCGTGTACCACTTAACAACTATGAGGGATGTTGTATTAAGTGGGAGTTCATTAGTAATTAGATTAAAACATGAACTAATTATCATAAACATAGTCTGAGTAGTATTTTGAATTAATTTTGTAGTATTGGCATCCGTTTTCTACTATGCGCTAGTCTTGTTATTGAGATAGAAATACTGTTAAAATCTGACAAGAAACTTTACGGATTGGTACCGTATTGTTAAAGAATCAAGAATTGATTAAAGTCCTATTGCAAACTTTTAGTAAACCTCACATTGTTGATTCAAAGAGCTAAGGTTTCAATTAGTACCTAAAGTTATCTTGTCTCCGTCGAACTTGAAGTTCAAATTTGTTTGAAAAGTAAGGAGCTGAAAATTTAGTTTTCAGAAATAATCAAGGTATGAGATATATGTGATATCTAAGACCTTATTGCAAGATGATAGAATATATTTTGGTGAGACTACATAAACTCATAAGTTTTATGGGAATGTATGAAGGTTGAAGACGCCGGGCGTCACAATCCTCCAACTATTGGGGCACTAACGATATTCGCATATCCATGAAGTTATCATCCTTAGTATGCACCGTTGCTAAGACTCGTCGTATCGAAGCATCACGTGATGATCGGGTGTTATAGATTCTACGTGTGCTTACAACGGGTGCAAGCCAGATTTGCACATGCGAATACTGAGGTTAAACTTTATGAGCCTAGCATGTACAGACATGGTCTCAGAAAGTTGTCATGAATTGATGGATAAAATTATGAGTGAAATTGTTCATCATATTACAAAGTTACTAATAAGTGAAATCTAGAACACTTGTCATATGATGATCAACTTCAAAGTAAGAACCTCAAGGTTATTGGTATTTGACCAACAAACTTAGAAGTTATTGATGTTGAAGTGTTTTTCTGAATAATGAGGAAAGCTAAAAGAGAAACTGCAAAAGATATTTTGGCAAAAAGAAAAGAAAAGACTAGAAAGTCTAGCTCAGGTGTATATAAATGATATACATGTTATGGTTGTATTCCTAGTTAAGTCACACTAAGAAATTCTTGGGTATTAGTACTATATTGGTTGGTATGAAGTGTCATACAAAACAACGCAATACAAGAATACAATGGCCTAAGTGATCGACAAGGAATATGATAGGAATGCACGTCTGGAACAAAATAAAGTGTTATTATGTTCGTCGTTAGCATTCTATCTAGCCCTTAGAATTTATAATAAAGAACTTAATAATTGTTATTTTGCTCTGGTCAAATAAAAACAATGAGTTGTTCAAATTATGACATTACTCCATATACGATGGATAAGTTATTATAAATCTTAATGGTGAAACACACATACATAACACTGACGCTAAAATGCCATAAGGCAAATGATTTGAATTCCACTTATTTGTGGAACCGCCATTTAGGTCATGTTAGAAAGGAACGCATGAAGGAACTCCATGCAAATGGATTTTTTGGAGTCATTTGATTTTTGAATCATTTGGCGCTTGCAAATCTTTTCTAAAGAGAATGATTAAAATACCGTTCATAGGCCAAAAGTTGAACGGGCAACTAACTTAGTGGAAAAATACATGATGATGTATGTGGTTCACTGGGCATAGTTGTGTGCGGGAGATTCTTCTACTTCATGAAAACTTTCAACAATGAATTGAGTATATATATGTGGATATATTCAATAAGGAAGAAGTTTGAAACATTTGAATGGATTCAAATAAATTTCAGCATGAAGTGGAAATCATCGTAATAGAAAAGTCAAATATCTATGATTGGATCATGGTGAAAATATTTGAACTACGAGTTTTAGCGAACATCTAAGAGAGTCATGAAATTGTTCTACAACTCACATTTCTTGGAGTATCACAATGATGATATAGTATCCGAGAGATGTATCCAAACCTTGTTGGATTAATGATGAGATAAAATATTATGATGCCATTATATTTTTGTGGATTATGCTTTAGTGACTACCGCTTTTACACTAAATAGAGCATCATCATGATCCGTTGAAATGACACCATACGAGTTATGGCATGGGTATAAATCCTAATAGTCCCTTCTTTAAATTTTGGTCTAAGAGTTTACAAACCAAAATCGGATGAATGTCTTTGTTGGTTATCCCAGAGAATTGATTGGGAATTCTTCCCACAATGGAGACAAAGACAAAAGTGTTTGTCAATGTTTCTTATTTCCAAGAAATTGTTTCTAGCGAAGTTTTTGAGTGGGAGGACAATAGAACTTGATAAGGTTTATGAACCCGAGCATAATGATCGAGTTGCGCGAGCATCGGAATTGGTTCCGGAAGCGGCCACGACGATCATGGCTCCTATGACTACAAAGTGTTTTAGCCATGGAGATCGAAGTACATATTGAACCTTGTAGGTATGGTTTACTTTGTGATCAAATAAATGATTTGTGGACAAAGGATTGATTTTGAACAATGATAAACCAACTACAAGCAAAGAAGTTATGATGGGCCCTGACTCCGTTAAAATGGCTATGCACCATGAAATCCATAATAGATGAATACTTTTTTAAATGGATCTATAGACTTGGATGAAATATCTTTGAAGAAGCTCGACTTGTTGAAAAATTGTTTACGACAAAGTTCAAAGAGTTGACTACGATAAGATTAGATCTTCCGTAGCAATGCTTATAGTCTATGTGGATTATTCTAGTAATCACTACATATTTCTTTTATGAGATATGCTAGTAGGATGGCAAAACACATTACTTATCAGAAGTATGTATTAAAGGTGTATACAAGATACAACCAAGAGTTTTGCTGGTCCGTGGAATACTAGATAGGTATACGAACTTCAATTGGATGAAGTAAGTATTGCGGAGTTGGAATCTTCACCAGATGAAATAGTCAAAGAGTTTTTGATTTCATCAGAGACGATGAAGAGGCTTGCATTTGCAAGAAATTAAGTGGGAGCGCTAAGACACATTTATAATACTTTATGTAGGTGACATATAGTTAGTTATAAATGATGTAATTATATACTTGATTAAAAGGTTTCATTGAGAAATTAATTTCAATGAAAGGATATGGACTGAAACATATCTAGTGTCAAGATCTATGAAGATAGATTGAAACACAAAATAAGTTTAAGTTAAAGTACATAGAATGGATATTGAAAATAGTTCAATATAGAAATATTAAGAAAATATTCTTGTCATGTGAAGTTTTAACAAGACTTGAGTGTATCTGACACTCAATGAGTAAAAACACATGAGTGATTATAGATCACGAATAATATGTACACAATCGGATATCATGTGCTATAAAGTGTTATGAGCATATACCGAATGATTCATATGATGATCATTGGACGACGAGTAAGAATATCCTTGAGTACTTTAGAAGAACTAAGGATATATATATATATATTTTTTTGTATGAAGAAATGACAAACAAATCGCTGTAAGATGTTACACCGATATTGGTTTTGTCACATATAAAATATAATTTCAATCTCAAATTAGATTAAGTGTTGTTTAAAAGGTAGCACAATGAGCTAGAAGTTGTCTATACTAGATTTAGAAGAGTTCTAAATATTGTGACGGAATCTACAAAAGAAGGCAGAGTATGTCATTGTTTTGACAATGACAAAGGATGTTAAGTCAAGAGGTTCTTTGAGAACTTGGTGTATTTCCGACAGAGTCAGAACTTTGAAGCTATATTGTGTGTGACAATATTAGTGACATATTTCAGACCGCGGAATTAAGGTTCCACCAAAAGACCAAACATATTTAATGCCGACTCATTTGGAAATGAGTGATGCGTTGAGACGCAAATGAATTACAAAATACATACGTTTCTGAGCGTGTCAGATCCGTTGACTAAAAACCTCTCCCGTGAGCAATACATGATAAAGCACCATAAGCCAAGGTGTTATATCTTTACAAATGTAAACTAGATTATTGACTCTAGTGCAAGTGGGAGACTGAAGGAGATATGCCCTAGAGGCAATAATAAAGTGGTTATTATTTATATCTGTATGTTTATGATAAATGTTTATATATCATGCTATAATTGTATTAACCGAAACATTAGTACATGTGTGATATGTAGACAAACAAAGAGTCCCTAGTATGCCTCTTAACTAGCTTATTGATTAATGGATGATTAGTTTCATAATCATGAACATTGGATGTTATTAATAACAAGGTTATATCATTGTATGAATGATGTAATGGACACACCCAATTAAGCGTAGCATAAGATCTCGTCATTAAGTTATTTGCTATAAGCTTTCAATACATAGTTACCTAGTCCTTATGACCATGAGATCATGTAAATCACTTATACCGGAAAGGTACTTTGATTACATCAAACGCCACTCGCGTAAATGGGTGGTTATAAAGGTGGGATTAAGTATCCGGAAAGTATGAGTTGAGGCATATGGATCAACGAGTGGGATTTGTCCATCCCGATGACGGATAGATATACTCCGGGCCCTCTCGGTGGAATGTCGTCTAATGTCTTGCAAGCATATGAATAAGTTCATAAGAGACCACATACCACGGTACGAGTAAAGAGTACTTGTCTGGAGACGAGGTTGAACAAGGTATAGAGTGATACCGAAGATCAAACCTCGGACAAGTAAAATATCGCGTGACAAAGGGAATTGGTATCGTATGTGAATGGTTCATTCGATCACTAAAGTCATCGTTGAATATGTGGGAGCCATTATGGATCTCCGGATCCCGCTATTGGTTATTGGTCGGAGTGAGTACTCAACCATGTCCGCATAGTTCACGAACCGTAGGGTGACACACTTAAAGTTGGATGTTGAAATGGTAGAACTTGAATATGGAATGGAGTTCGAATATTTGTTCGGAGTCCCGGATGAGATCCCGGACATCACGAGGAGTTCCGGAATGGTCCGGAGAATAAGATTCATATATAGGAAGTCATATTCCAAGTTTGGAAATGATCCGGTGCATTTATGGCAGGTTCTAGAAGGTTCTAGAAAAGTCCGGAAGAAATCACCATGGAAAGTAGAGTCCCGGAGGGACTCCACCTTGCATGACCAGCCAACCCTAAAGGGGAGGAGTCCAAGGTGGACTCCCCTAGGGTGGCCGGCCAACCCACCTCAAGGAAAGGTGGGAGTCCCACCTTGGGTAGGACTCCCTCCTTGAGTAGGTTTCCCACATATGGGAGGTTTTAGTGTTGGGGTCTTATTCGAAGACTTGGACTAGAACTCTTGGTGCTTCCACCTATATAAAGAGGGGCATAGGAGAGGGGCTGACCACTTCTAGCCTCAGCCTTGGCCGCACCCCTTAGAGGGCCGGCGCCCAACCCCCTCTCTCCCCAAACCCTAGCGGTCTCTCTCCTCCACCACATCCCGCACGCTTAAGCGAAGCTCCGCCGGATTTCTCCACCACCACCGACACCACGCCGTCGTGCTGTCGGATTCAAGAGGAGCTACTACTTCCGCTGCCCGCTGGAACGGGGAGGTGGACGTCGTCTTCATCAACAACCGAACGTGTGACCGAGTACGGAGGTGCTGCCCGTTCGTGGCGCCGGAACCGATCGTGATCAAGATCTTCTACGCGCTTTTGCAAGCGGCAAGTGAACGTCTACCGCAGCAACAAGAGCCTCATCTTGTAGGCTTTGGAATCTCTTCAAGGGTGAGACTCGATACCCCCTCGTTGCTACCATCTTCTAGATTGCATCTTGGCTTGGATTGCGTGTTCGCGGTAGGAAAATTTTTGTTTTCTATGCAACGTTATCCTACACTTCGTTTCGGCTTCGGCCAGGCTCCGGCGTGCGCTCCGTGTTCCTGTTCCTCTGAGGTGCCACGTTGTCGCGGATGTTAATTCCACCAGGCCCATGGGGCCTAGTGTTTCCGGCTGGACTACGGCGACGAGGTGGTGGAGGACGCGGGTACCCCTGGGGCGGAGGTGACGGGTTCCGGTATTTGTTCCGGCCAGTGTACATCGGATCCTTTTCCTTCTTTGGATCTGATGGAGGTGTCTTCGATGGTACGGGGATCGGATTTGGATCTGGCTCTCCTTCTTCGCTCCGTGGATCCGGTGCGCGATTCGTCATCACGCTACTGGCCTCCGGAGGCGTCCTTCTACGCAGTGGACACGCATAATTCCGGGTTGGATTCCAACTTGCGCGAAGTGTCTGCCTTGCTCTGCTGCTTCATTGCTAAAGCGACGAGTGTACGGAGGTTGTTGATGTCGATTTCCTCATCTTTCTTGGTCAAAAGCTCCGCAACCTTCTTCATGTTTTCCTTTGGAGTTGTGAGCAGCTGCTGATTAGTGGGAGTTGCAAAGGTGATCTTTTGGGGGCCAATGGCATCCCGTCGGATCTTGTCTGCCTCCTTGTGAGCATCTTTCATCATGGATTCCCAATGTTCTCGGAGTTTTTTGGCCTTCTGCAAGGAGTCCACAGCTTTGCGTTCTCTCTTAAGGAAACCATCATTACTTCTTGAGCCTCTTGCCTTTCTTCCAACATCGCCATTGCGGTGTTGGAAATTTTCCTGGCGGTGGCCAACATCTCCTTCCTTGTTGCTTCTAGAGCTTCCGGATCTGTGGCTTCGTCCGGAGTTATAGGCTTGTTGAGGACTTTTGTGTGTGCTATGGCGCCTATGCCTGCTTGCTCCACAAGCTCCTCCGGGGTCAAGTATTCCTCGTGCTCCGAAGTACGCACTCCTGCAAGATCCGGCAATGCACGATGCCGTACCCGCGAAGGCGGAGTCCCTGAGTGGGCGGTCCTGGGTCGGAGGGGTTGGTTTCATCTTCCGCTTCCTTCTCCAGTCCAACTATGGTCGCAAGGACCTCCTTAGGCTGGGCGGATTCCGCTTCAGATTGTTCATCATCTCCGAGTTCCTTCAGCGCGCGATTGTACTCTTCCGTGTCCATAGAGGAAGCGTCGTCAGATGTTGGACTCAGGTTGCCCAAGATTGATTCTTCTTTGTCTCCGGCATCCTCTTGCTGTCCCGGAGCGTTGCTATCTCCGACAGCCTCCTGCTGGTCTGGAGCGTCACTGTCTCCAGGTGCCTCAGCCTGCATGGGACCAGCTCCGTTCTGAGGAGGGGCGGTTCCTGCGGTATGGGCGAGGAAGTGCACGAAGTTGCACCTTTGCTTCTCTAACACCTGGGAGACCCAGGCGGATCTGCATTGGTCTTCCACCGTTGTTTCTTGCTCAGGGGCGGATTGGGTGGGTTTTGAATTTTCCAGATCTAAGGCGGAATCTTCCTTAGGAAGTTCCTGCATCTCAGATCGGATCTTCGCGACTGCGTCCTGCTCAGCGGCGGTCGCGTCAGCGTCACTTACCAGAGCGTTCCCGTCAGAATCAATGGTTTCACCGATGAAGATGTGTATCCCACCGATCGGGATGATGGAGAGCTTGACGGGGTTTGTCCTAGCCGGAATCCAGCACTCGTCCTGGGGGACGATCGGAAGGTTCCCGGCATACATGACGCGCCCCACTGCGATGGTGTCACCGATGCCTTCGAAGGTAGAACCCTCCCGGTTTCGGCCTCCAGACGCCGCAGGCCCCATGGTGGGCGCCAAATGTCGTTGCCTATTCGACGGTACCTCAGAGGAAGGATCCTCACGAGGGGGAGAAGAAGTAGGGGCCATTGGGCGGAGAGTCCTCGGGACGGTGGTACGTGATTTACCCAGTTTCGGAACACCTGCTCAAGGACAAGGCCTACTGCTGCTTGTCTGGAATTATATGGGCGCTTTCGCATTGTTACAATAAGTTGTGGTTGTGCCTCTAGGGCTCCCAGGATCCGACTTATAAAGGCGTCTGGATCTAGGGTTTACACGGAGAGTCCTAGCCGGAATACAAGTTTCCTAACTACGGAATATTACATTGCCGTGCACGTCAAGGATCCGCCTTCCATCAATGTCGTACTGGATCCGGATACTTTATGGGCCTTCACGGATCCGGCCTTCTTCGTAGGTCGGTTAGGATCCGGCTCCCTGCTCCTGGGCTGGACTTCATCCATCATGATCTACAACAACTAGGCCGCCCGATGGGCCACATGCCACACCACCATCTGTGGGCCACCCGGCTTGCCGGATCTAGGCCATGTTGTTGATATACCCATAAAGTATACCCACAACAGATACTTTCTTGAAAGGTGAGATACTTGTGTAGCTTTCCTTCCACCACATACATATACACCTTCCTAGTGAGATATATACAATATGACCCCACAAGAACAAGCCGAAATGAGAGCATACTTTGCCGAGTTAGATGCCCGAGAAGCCAATATGACCCCACAAGACAAAGCCGAGTGCAAATCCAACTTCAAACACCTTGAGAGCAAGAGTGACACACCCCATGAGTCAAGTGAGGATGTTTCGATTTCTAACAAATTAACCTCTACTCCTCTTGTGTTGTCTTCCTCTTTGCTAGGTTGCTCGGACATCGACGACGCCATTGCCATGGAGATGAGGGACTCCACTATATGTGAGATGAGTGACTCCACTATATGTGAGATGAGGGACTCCACTATATGTGAGCTTGATGAGTGCCTCCACTTCGAGAGCATGAGTGATACACCAAGTGAGATGAGAGTGGTAGTTGATAGGTCATGTGAGACCATTTTGAATTCTAACAACTTACCTTCTACCTCTAGCGTGTTTCCTTATGTCTCATTAGGTTCTGTGGATGACGAGATGCCGATCATGGAGAAGATGTACATGGTGCATGAAGATGATGATATCACACCATGCTTGTTGCTTGAAGATGAACATGGAGGCCACATGGAGCCTACCACTTCCACAACACCTACCTCATATGAGCGGGACTACAAAGGTATGTATATAGGTGTTGATGATGCCATGATCCCACTAGTGGACATGACGTTTTGTGAGTGCTTGCATGAGTTGGATGATACTATTGCTATGTCATATGCTTCTTTCACTTTCCCTTGTGATACTTGTGATACCACCATTGTTGATCATGTGGAAGTAGATGCTTGTGACAATTTGACCATGCCATGCCAAGATACAAAGTTGAACATGTTTTGCTCTAGATGTTTGCAATATTCTCCTATTAGTGCAACCAAAATGTTGAACAATTGTTCTTTCCAATGCTTGGTTTGCAAGGATGTTAATATGCTTGCGAATGAGATTGCCCCCATAGCTCTCTAAAATTTTGGAGACTTTGCATATATCCATGTTGAGCATGTTCCCGTGTTTACTCCACATATTCACCACATATACTATGATAAATTGCTTAACGCTAATGGTGATATGCAAAAGAAATGGAACATCATGATGGATGATGTGTTCATATACCATGCACATACGTTCTTTGCTTTGGCTATTGTGTGTGTAGGTACAAGAAAAACAAGGTCAACCTCGATTGAGCACGAGTTGACCAAAAGAGCTCTTGAGAGCATAATACAAGTAAGTACAAGATCGAACCCGGCTCTAATACCTTTCCCATGCTTTGCATTGAACATGCCGAACAATTTCTCTTTCTTATGGTTCTTTTGCAAGCATGATGATGTGATTCTTACCGTTGGTGTTGCCTCAAACAAGTTGAACAATTTCTCTTTCATTTGGTTTGTTGGCACGCACAGTGGTGCAAATCTTTTCTTGGTGAACTTTTGGGAGGATGAGTTTTGTGTTGCAACAAATATGAGGACCAATTTCTCTTTCCAATGGTTTGTGTGCACACATGTTAATGGTATTTTGGACACTCTCCCTAATGTGTTTTTGCCAAATTCTCCTTTTATTGCTTCAAGGATGTTGAACAATTTCTCTTTCCAATGCCTTGAGTGCAATAATGAAAATGAGTTTCTACATGAGATGGACAACATGGTCGTCTCACAATTTGGAGTTTTTGTGTTTTCGCATTTGGAATATGTCCATGCGGAGTTCTTACGCATTGACCTTGCATATGCATTCTTCTTGATATATTTGTGTTGTGCTAACGGTGTTGTGAACATGAATGGACATGTCGTTGATGATATGCTCCTCTATTACGTGAACATGAATGGACATGTCATTGATGATATGCTCCTCTATTACGCACACACAAACTTTTATTCGTCTTTGTTGTACATGGGCCTTGGCTCTAATTGACTTGGACGCGCATGGGGGAGGCGGATTGTCCAGCCTTAGTGGGGGCGGATAATCCAGCCTAGCAGTCGTGCTTAATGTATCGTCTCTTATTGGCGACCTCGGGCGCTCTTCTTCCTCCTTCTCTTCCATGCCTCCGTGACCTCGGCCTTGAGTGTTGTTCTTGTCGTTGATGTACATGATGCGGTGGCGACCGAAGGTCGGGCTGCATCACCGTCTCCCTATTCACCACCTCTCTCCCCAATCTCATCGAGCGAACAATGGCGAACTTCGGCGATGGCGCGGCGAACAACAGCTTCGGCCGTCGTTCTCTCCACCAATGGGAGGGGAAGCTACTGCACGCGGCGGGCTACCCCGCACCGCCGGACTTCCGGGCGCCCGGAGGCTGGCGCCTGAGCGTGGGGGGCGTCCCGATCCCGCCGCCGCCAATCGGTAGCGCCGCCCTCGAGGCGGAGATCGACACGGTGCTCGTCACCCTCAGCGACGAGCAATGCGCGGAGGGGCGGTTCGTCCCCGACAACTACGAGGCCTAGACGGAAATCTTCCGGCAAAGGTACGAGCGCGAATTCGCCGCCTACGATGGCCCTCCCCCCGCACGAAACAACGCTGCCGCCGCCGGTGGAGCGGGCCGGGCCGCACCCTCAAGAACATGCTCGCGCACGGTCGAGGGCGGCAACTCCCCCGTACTGGTGATGCCGCCGCCGGTGGCGCCTACCGTGTCGCGTCGGCACGGGAGCTCGTGGACGCCGCGAAGGATGGCGCCATCATCCTTGTCGTCTGGGTCGGCGTCGAGGTCAGCGTCGAGGTCTGGCGGGTCGGCTCCTCCACCAGTGATGCCGAGGGTCGTCAAGAACGAGCCGACGTCTCCACCGCCGACCAGAGGGCGCAGCAGCGGCGCCCTCGTCATCCGCGAGGGGAGGGGGGGGGGGTCACCGGTCATCGTCTTCTTCGCGCGGCCGCAAGAGGAAGACGTCCAAGAAGGCTGCCGCAGCAGCCGCCGCCGCGTCCCAGCTCGCCTAAGAGGAGGCCAAGCGGGCCGAGGACGCGGCGGTGGCCGAGGCTATCGCGAGGTCGCTGACCGACCTCGTCCCCGCCGACAACGTCCTCCCGATGGACGCCGCGCTCGCCTGGTCCAGGCAGGACTGGGAGAGGCAGGAGGCGGAGCAGTAGCGGCGTCTGCTGGACCTGGCGGCCGCGTGGCGATGCGCCGTCCGCGCCACACCCACCGCACCGATGGCACCCGTCGCACCCGTGCCGCTCATCAAGCTCGAGGAGAGCAGCGACAGCGAGCTGTATCGGCCAACGCCGCCCCACGGCGACCCTGGCCAGGGTTCCAGCCGTTGGTACGGAGACGCCGGCCAGAGCAGCCATCAGGCGCCGCCGCCCGAGGACGCCGGCAACTCCAGCGACGACGACTACACCGCGTTTTACCGCCATTTCGGCATGTAGATCGCCGTGTTTTAGCTTTAGTTTATGTTCCCTCTGGCCGAATTTAAATATATTACGAATTCGGCCTATATATGTACAAACTTGCCTATATATGTTAAATATCTCTAAATTTCTTCTATGTCTGAACCTATTTCTTCTGATTTGGTTTTATCTGAATTCGCTATATTTGTTCAAATTTTACATCCACTCTAGACTCACCGCTGGGAATATGGGCCTCCTCCGGCTAAATGTTACATCCGTCCGACGCTAAATAGCGCCGGATTTCGACCTAGGGAGCCCAACGGCTCTCTTAGTAGGGCTGGTCTCATCTTCTCTCGCCGGTTCCGCATACTAAGAGCGTCTCCAGCCATTTGCCCCTCCAGCGCGCAATGATAGCATTTCGGCGTTCACGCCAACGCTAATTTTGGCTTGGGTGGACGAAATTCCAAGCCGCCCCCAGCTTCGGCCCCAACACATCACAAACATGACACTTCTTTTGAAAGTTCGGATTCCCGCTAGGCAAAAAACATCATGAATTTGGCAAACACTACCCGATAGGAGCAACAGTTTAGCGATCAAATTACACGGACGACGACCAAAGGTAGCCTACACGATCATGGTGGGCGTAGCCTCGCTCTAGTCCGCTTCTGCAGCCGGCGTCGCGACATGCATTTCCTCCTCCGGGCTCGGCGTGACAGAAGGTGTCATCGTCCGGCTAGGCATTGCCTCCTCCGGGCTCGGCGTGGAAGAAGGGTACCCGCGCGCCGGAGCTTGACGATGCCGTGGGATGCACAGAGCTCGGCATCGCTGTGGGCTCGGCACTCGCCGCGGGATCATGGCTGGGCTATGGTGCCAGGATGTTGATGTGCTGGGCCATGTACCACACCTTCACCGCGTTGTCCATGTTCGCCGTGTTCCCCCAAGAAGAAACGACAGCTATGTGTTCCTCTTCGTTGCTGCGGCAGTGGCCTTGAGCAGCTTGATCTTCACGTCCTGATTCTGGAAATGCAACTTCCACCTCTCGTCGGCTCTCGCCTGCCTCTGCTCGACGTGGGCCCTGACGTCTGCTATGGGCGCGTCGATCGAAGCCTGCAGCTGCTCGCCCGGAGGTCCCATGGCTTTCGCCACCTTGGACTTCTTGTTGCTGAGCTCCACCCTCCCCTCGGACACGGGGCGATGGGCGCGTCCGGCTTGTACACACCGTCCTTGTTCTTGGCGAGGTTCAGGCGAGTCTTCCTCCACTTCTCACACATTTCAATCCTCGAGAAAACATGGAGGAACTTGAAATCGGCACCTTTGTTGTCGTCGCGGTGGGCCTGGAACATGCAGATCATCTGCAGCAAAGAGATGAATCTCGGCGAATGAATCAACAAAAAACTATGCGAGGTTTGGGCGAAATGTTGCTCACCGTGTGCTTGAAGTTGGCGCCGCTCTCTGGTCGGGCGCCGATCTCCTCTTGGATCCCATGCAATTTGTTGCACGCGTGTTAGACGTTGCCCTAGTGGGTCACCATGGCCTTCTCACCGCGATCCATGTGGATGCCGACGAAGTAGGGGTCGCAAAGCTTGCGCTCATCGAATGCCGCCTTCCTCCTCGCCCAGTAGTTCTCGGAGTTCTGGTTAGCGCCGGTGATCGGGTCCATGCTCAATTGCTCACGACCTTCCCTTTGGCGAGGCACACGTCTTCTTTGTCCGTCCACTTGAATCGAGGCTCGAGGGGAGTTGCAGACTTCGGCGTCCTCTTCCTCTTCCCATTGCCCTTCGTCAGCGCCACTTCCTCCTCCTCCTCTTTGGCTTCCTCTTCCTCTTCTTAGGCTTTGTCTTCCTCTTCCGGGTCGGCCTCCAGATCTTGTGAATCTAGGCCAGACTCGGCGGAGACTCGGGCGTGTTCCTAGGTGAAGAAGCTAGGGCCGTGGAATGCCGCCATACAGCCGGACATGATCATCTGATGCATGAGCGTCTCACCTAACATTCCGGCGAACAATTGCGCACGTCAAAAGGGGGAAGATCACGTTGTATCACCGGCGAAGTGTCGAAGGCCGGAGATCCAGGGGAGGGCCTGCAGTGCGCATGGCAGTGCGCTAGGAAGACGATGTTAGGATCGAATCGGCCGTCGTGGCACCCAGGCGAGATGGCGTACCTCGACCTCAGCGTCGCCTGGTTGTAGTTTTCTTGGAAGAAAGCCGGGGACAACGACGAATAGCTTGACGGAGACGCGCCGGTGGTTTGGCTAGTCCACCCGACGACGACGTGCAGTAAGGCCGCCCACGCCGCCGCTGCTTGGCCCCGCGCCTTTGCCACCTCCTCATCTTGTGCCTCCTTCCTAGCATTGGCCTTCAGGGCCCTCGCCCTCTGGTCAGACGTGACCACGTCCAGGTGCTTCAGTTCGGCCGCCCAGGCGACGTTGGTCATGCCTTCCGGCTTCTCCTTGCGTGCACCGGGATTCCTCTGCTTCGGCGGCTTCTCCGCGTCACCGGCGGCGATAGACCTTGGGCAGGTGAAATTTTTGGGTGGCATTGGGGGCGGATCTAGGAGGTGTTCGCGGGAGGGCACGAGAGAAATGGCGGGAGCGGGCCGGGGAGGGTGGTTATGTAGGAAAGAAATAGAGGGCGCCAAATAAAAATGGAGGGAAACCGGCTCCGCGTCACCGACAGTGCTGGCCCACATGCCTTTTCTCCTATCGCCGCTGTCCCCGAATGCACCCGACATGTTGGGTTCAGCCTGGGATCGGGCGAATAACATGCCCAATCCAACGAAAATTGAGCTACTGGAGAATGAGTGGGAGAAACAATTTCCGCCGATTTGAAAAAAGATGTGCTGGGGAGCCGTGGGAGGCGAGTGGATATGCTCTAATTCGCCACATCCTCGACCTATCGGAAGAAAACCCCACCACACGAGCCCCCAAAGTGGACCTCAAAATGCGCCGGATTGATCGAATGGGGGACACAGCAGCCTCGTGCCGCATTTGGGGTGCGTCCATTCCCAGCCGTATCCCCTAAAACCACCCCAAACATAAATTCAAATAGTTGATATTCAAAAGCAATTGTTTCCGCCGAAGTCGTCGCGATCAAAGTAGCCGCGCAACGATGGCACATCCTGAGTCGACGCTGGCTCGTCAAGCATGACGTCTGGTTGCTCTGTCAGCGACGGCGATGGCGATGCCGTTGCCGACGCAGGTGTACTGGCTGACGCTGTCGCGGACGCGCCTGCTGTTGTCGACTTAGGTGTACTGATCGACGCTGTTGTGGACGCGCCTGCTGGTGCCGCCGCTGCCTCCAGAGATGGGGTTTCTGCCGCTGCTTCGGCCGCCGCAATTTTGGCGTCGATCTTGTCGAGGATCATGACTTTGTAGTAGTTGTGCGCCGCCAGCATTCGCGGATCCATTCCAACTATCGACGCAGTCAGCAGGGAGAAGTCTTCTTTGCGTTTCTTGAGCTCCATCTTCTGTTCTTACCTCTTTAACAGTGTCGCCCACCTTTCGTCGGTCTTCTTTTTTTATCACGGATAAGTAGAGTCGAGGGGACCTCGCTGAGGCACTTGTTGATCGATGATTGCATCTTCTCGATCGCCGTTGCGTCTTGCAAGGCGGCTTTCGCAGCCTTGTTGCCGATAGGGCGCCTTGCCGATGTTGCGAGCGTGATAGGGCAAAGGTGTCCGATCTTTCGATGAGAGTATGATAACGTTGATTTGTTGGTGGAGTTTGTGCTTGATGATCCGACTACACGTGCAAAGCTCGTGCGCCAATGCAATCTCTAGGACAATCTCCGGGAGTTACTGATCTTGCGGATGCACGGTCAGCCTGACCAGCGAGGGTCTTAATTCCTACCTGAAATCGAGAACAAGTAAGAACATATATTGCAATCTGAGTATTGCGGATATAGATGAAAGCTTTATTGAATGTGGTCCTCTAACATCTTGTCGAACTGCAGCCTCTCCTTATCTGTGCCACAGTCTCTCCTTGCATCAGAAATGGTCCGATGAAGATCATCATCAACAGGATCATCTGGTGTCCGTTCTTCACCTCCTTCTTCTTCATTGTCTTCCATTGCTGTATCATCGTATTCAGAGAACATAGATCGGTACTGGTCATCGTTATCTTCTTCTTCATCACCGTCTTCCATCATAACCCCTTCTTCTCCGTGCTTGGTCCAAACATTATAGCTGGACATGAATCCGAACCGAAGCAGGTGGCTCTTAATGTCTCTTGAGCAAGAGTAATCCTTCTCATTCTTACATTTCAGACATGGACAACACATAAAACCTTGCTTCGACTTGTTGGCCTCGGCCACAAGCATGAAAGATTTCACGCCCTCTCTGAAAGCGGGAGCACATCGGTTACCGTACATCCATAGATGACTCATATGCATCATAAGTACAATTATGTATCATATGCAATCACCATGCTAAAATTAGTATTGTACGGACTATGTATACGAGAAAATAGTAGCTAACCTTTTAGGATCAAAAAGAGGAGAAATCTTATCAAATAAAATCAAGTGACATCCTCACAAACATTTCATCAAACACTTCTTGTGTACATGAAAAAAGAGCTAGCATAAACCTCTACCTTTCACCACCAAGGAAAAAAATATAGGAAGGTGGGGGGGGGGGGGGGCGGGCTGTGTGTATATATAGGCCTGGTCCTTTTGTCGCGGGTCGTACCACGACCCGCGACAAAAGGGGTGCCAGCAGGCGGCGCCAAACCTCAGACCCCTTTTGTCGCGGGTCGTGGTACGGTCCGTGACAAAAGGCCCGGAGCGCTCTAAAAGGTTTCGGGACGACGTGGCCAGGCCATTTGTCGCGCCTCCAGAAGCGCCCGCGATAAAAGGCTTCCACGAAAGCCCTATTTTCCACTAGTGTTCATAATGTTTTAGCACTAACAAGGTCAACATGCGCCAGGCCGCGTGACACACCTCCCAACCTAAATGAACCACGACCCATTATTTGTAGGCGAGCCAATCAAACAGAGTAAAATTGATCGAATGGGTCGCTGTTTTGGGTTATCCCGGTGGAGACAGCCTGAAGGAGAGCGCTTTGTGGAGTGTTGGGAGAGATAGAATAACATATGCGTCGGTGGTGTGTGGAACTGTGGGGCTCAATCGTCTGTGATTGTTGCCTTCCACACGTCTTGTAATATAACATCTTCTATCTCTTTCTTAATGTAGAAGACACGCAAGCCTTTTGCGTGTTCTTGGAAAAAACATATACTAGCGATTCTCCTACTATTGTTGTCATACATTCTTTAAAGATCGATCATGCGTAGAGAAACTATGGTCCTATCAAGAGCCACCCAAAATCGATCATGACACATGAACCTTGAGCATGCATCTTGCTTTGCTGTCTAGGTGAATTCACTATGTTGAATAAATCCAGTCATTCTATGTCCCCAATGTCCTTCTGTCCGGCAAGTATCCTTGAGATCTGGAGGCCCCGGCTGAAGGCTTGGTTGAAGAGTAGCCGTGTCTGGAACTCTGAGACGAAGGGAAACCATGACAAGAAGCCGATGGGAAGGAAGAGGACGAGACCCATGATGTTGTCGTATGCCCTCCCGAGCTCCCTGATGGACTCCCAGAGCGTAGTCCTCCTAATCACTGGCGAGCATGCTTGTCCGATCTGCAAAGAAGAAATTTTGTATATCAGTGGGAAGAGAACGCAATGAATGGGCTGCACCTGTAAAACACAAGTATGCTACTACTAGAGTTGCTTCTGAAGTTCTTATCAATGAGCTTTCAGTCAACTGCTAGAGTATTAAGACTCAGATGTCGTTTTCCGGTTCTCTCATGAGCGGGTAGAAAGCAAAGAGTTCGATTTTTTTTTTGGAGTACTTCACTTTTTTTGGTGCATGTACATATAACTCAAAAGTAGGTAAATAGAGGCTTTGCTCACCAGAAGAATACACCAACCAGTTGGCAGGAACCCGAGAATACAAGCGAAGACATCCGAAATTGTGAGGTTACATACAACAAATAGGACCGCCATCACAGAAACAAAGCCAAGGAAGAGAAGACCCTTCAGAATGCGGAACATTAGCTGCAGATCTGTCCCAAATTTTTGCCGTCCTATTGAAACCATCTGAAGAGAAGGTAAATCATCCAGATGGTAAGACTTTTAAACTTCGGAGGTAACCGGTACAAATGAAAGGCCAAACCCTTACCTTCAAAACTACTAGAACTGTCAGCATAACCAACCATGACAATCCATATACCTTGGAGTCGAAAGGAAATGGAAACTTCATTAGGATACCCTGGAACTGTATAAACTACAGATGAAACAAATAGAGCAGATCATACGTTGAGAAAATACCAGAATGCTTGTGCTGCGGCGTGCTATGTTCAGATGGTACACAATACCATACTGGTAGATCAAGAAACGAAGAGAGAGGATGATTTCCAAGAGACGAGCACGGATGCTGGTCTTCTTGAGGTGCTCCTGCTCACTTGTCCACCAAGCCTCCCAGCTCTGATCCACAGACATACCAATACCCCCTCGGTTTCCCATCCATTTCCTCCAATCTGTCCAGTCATCCACCGTCTTCTGCCACTCGAAGCATGACGGATTGAAAATAAATGGTGCAAATAGCCAAGATGCAACCAGGAACCATATGGAGAAGGTCACAAATAGGTACAAACGAGAGCTGCGATATGACTTCCCATAGGCTAGATACACAACCAGAAGTATTAACAGCTCAAGTCCTTTAACAAAATGGCTTCGGGAGTACATGCGATAATTTTCAGCAAACTTTGCATGGTACACAACAAATCCACGCCCTGTGGGTCTGTATTTAGCGCCACCATGGAGTATCGTTCGCCCGTAGTAGTGTGTTTTGGTACCAAGCTGAAATGTGAAGAACACAGAGGCCAACTGAAGCTGCATGATAACAAACTCTCCTAATGCTGTGCGGAATCCCTTCTCTAAGCCAACTTCCATGACCATAGGGAGGACAAGCAGCAAACCAAGCTGGAAAACAGACTGTGAAGCCAGTGCATTTTCAAGAGTCTTCATGTTGTCCTGAATACGTGGATCCTGAAAAATAGACTTTTCCAGACCACTCATGACAAGATATAACCTCCCGTACAAAAATACATAGACTGTAATTACAGTAACCTGAAAGAAGGAACGATATATGTCAGTACATCCCAAAAAGGCAGAATGAGCACATTACATGTTGACACCATGGCTAAACTTTCGGTTATGTATATGTATAATAACTAAATCCCTGAAAGGCACCATTTACAAGAATCCCATGAATGATGCCAATTGCCAAATATTGCTGATTTTGAAGGACGATATTGCAAACTAACTAGAGATGCAAGTGGGATCCCACCAAAGTCCCACTTATAGTTCATCTTGTGATTTGTAGTTCAAATTTTGCCCCAAGTTTTGAATTAGAAACCACAAAACGAACTATAAGTGGGATTTCATGGGATCCCACTTGTCACCTTATAACTAGCCATTTAACATACTGGTGCATGATGAAATACATGGCTTGAACTTTGATTATCTCCACCTAATTTATGAGATTTTTTATTTGCAAACAACTCTCATAATGTGGATTTTATGTAAATTTCCAGTTTGGTTCTCTCTTATGGTCCAACCATAAAAGGATCAGAAAGAAGGAAATAACCTAGGCATTAATTGGATAAATGTTCTCCCTAGATAGCTTGAGTTATTGTATTCTTACCATGCTACTGAAATAAAAGCCAACTGTAGTGAAGTAGAAAGATAGCATTCTATAGAAGTCAAATCTGCGTCCAAGACGATAGATGTCACGACTCAATGTTTGTTCACCATTGCCATTTGCGACCTTAGCTTCAAAGCTTGAAATTTGGTTCATTCCCACATCACGTCCTTTACCAACTTGCATGTACTCATGATGTGTGATATTTCCTTCTCTCATTGTCGAATTAAAACCTAAGAACATTGATTTCAGTGAATGCATTTTACGTAAGGGATGATTGCAAAATGTTCATATGAGATGCAAGCTTACCTGAAAAGATATCTTCACTTAAATTTATAGTCTTTGAAGCTTTACTTATACCACCCCTAGTAATATGGAAGAGTCTATCAAAAATATCAGGATGACCATAATGGAACCTAACCCTGTAGTACATTAAAATGAGTTAGAAACACAAAAAGTCACATGATCAAAAGAAAACGCGCATCTCACATACAAACATGAAGAAGGGCTTCACAAAATTACTAAAAATATGACATCGTTTTTGAGATCCTTGCTTCCATCTCGTAATTTTTTTTAGTTACCTTTGTACATAGTATGACTGTCCGCAAAGTTAAAATTAGAGCACTAATTTTAACATACTATGTACTATGTTTCTTCACAAATATGGTGTGACATGTTTCTGCACTAATTTTCAATAATCATGAATTGCTCTCTTACCCACTTCCTAAACCTTCATACTCTGTAGAATTGTAATAGTCTAGTTGACAAGATCTAGTGACTTGTCAGTACTTATGATTTAACAGTATCTCTGGCTACAAAGGAGTCTCAATTTATGTAAACACGGTTTTGTTATGAACTTTCAGCAAAGTTGTAATTAGTGGTTAGAGCAAAAGTACATTCTAGCTAGGAAGTGCCTGAAACTTGAAATGTTATGGTGTTAACATTAAGAGTATATCGATCATGGTTATCTTTCTTTATTTGTCAAGCCATACACCAAAAATTCAAATCTTAATCATACTTACAACCTCCTAACTTTATAAAATATCTCAAAGGTCTTGCCTTCTTGGTAGTACAATATATCATCCTTACTAGACTTACTAGACTATAACTATATTTGACATATTAGGAATTTATTGTAGAACATGTGAATATTTTTTTGTGGGGGAGGACATGTG
This sequence comes from Lolium rigidum, assembly GCF_022539505.1. NCBI lineage: Eukaryota > Viridiplantae > Streptophyta > Magnoliopsida > Poales > Poaceae > Lolium > Lolium rigidum. The sequence goes on along the minus strand of NC_061513.1, from coordinate 189,692,185 downwards.
CATAAATTTATCTACTTTATTGTACGTATGAAAGTTTTTTAGTGCAAATTATCAGAAGATAAATCTGAAATGATTTCCAAATACTAAATAAAAGAAAAGACGATAACATTATAAGTGGAGCTAACAACGAATGATCGATCCTATTCTAACTAAAAGCATTGGATCAATAGCTTCTATATGGAAATGAAAATAAGGTTTACATACTTGAGAGGATTGGCCAGAACTCGCTGTCCAATCGTTACAAAACTGGTCTCTTGATTGGACATAAACCACGCAAGTGATGAAACACTAGAATATAAAACGAAAGTGTAAAAATTAGGATGAATATCATGAAAGATAAAACTGTACAGAACTTTGGATAAATGGATAAACCTTCCAGTAAAAATGTGCTCTCGAAGACCTAATATAGTGGGTTTGCTCTTTCCGTAATTTTCGCTTCCGAACTCCTCGAGCACATTTCTCATTTTAAATGCCTCTTCTAGGTAATTGTCCTACAAGCAAAGGAGCAATAGTTACCAATATGTATCAGGAATACTGTAGGACCTTCAGGTTATTCTCAACTGGTCCCATGGTTTCCCCATGCATGCATTGAACAGCTCGTCCACAATGCAGATTTATGTTGTTCCTCTTTACCACTAACATGGTATTTGTATCAGAACGAAAGGCATTGGGCTCAAGACCTAGGTGTCATGGTTTACGAGATACCCATGCATGCCCACAGATCAAAGTTTTTTTTTTGAGGGGGACCCACAGATCCAAGTGGTGAGGACAAGAACTTGGAGTGAACCAAGTCGCACCTGCGGCCCACATAAGCCTATATTGTTGGCCTGGTTGGGTCTTCTTCAACAACTTGAGCTGAGAATAGACTGGTTGACGCATGGAATACAATGTGGAAATGAAAATTGTACCTGATTCATATCAATGGCCTGGAGTGCTTCTCCCCTGGTGAAAATTATGGCATGATTCTGATTTTCAGGTTTTCCCTCTCCAATATCTGTGGGTTTTCCGGGAAGCTTGATGCGGTAAATTTCCTAAATCAAGTTTACAGCACATAAAAATGTTACTTAATTAAAGATGCATAGGCAAAAGATGGTGAGGTGTTTCTTTACATGAGTTTCAGTCTGCATACAGCAATCAGTTCATACAAAATTTTGTGGCACCAGCAATTTAAAAAACAGAAATAGAAGTGCATTTTTAGTTTGGAAATACTATCAAGAAAAGTAAATAAAAATGATTCCTCTACCTTATTTGTGTAAGAAGTTAACGAATTTATATGATGCAAATAAAGTTCAGAAATCCTTATGTTCAGCAAGTACCTCATCATACTTTTCACCCATTCCTTTGACAAGAACAGAATAGTAAGTCTTCTCTGTTGTTCCATTTCTGGTCGGAGCTTCTACCTCATCAATATAAGCAATCCTCAATGATGGGTACCTGTGCATTTTGGATATCATATGATTTTGAGTAACCTACTCAAGAGATCTTTGTTAAGAACTAAATGCACTAGGTTTTACGTTATCATGAGATTAAGGATGTTCAGATAGCAAGCTTTATCTTTGACATCCTTGGACATTTTTTGCACGCCGTAGACCTGACAAGAGACAACATAGGTGAATTTGATATCAGCAATGGCCAGTGCCATATCTACAATGGACGCGCCCTCTTGATAGGATGCTGTTGTTCTCTGGCGGTCTAGTTGAGCTGCAAAATACTAAATGGAGTTAAAAATATATGCAGATCTGCAAAGAGTGCAAAAATAGTAACAGGAAAACAATTAATCTAACCAATATCAATTCTATCTTGAATACATTGAATCTCAAGTGCCCTCCTGTAGTACATCATTCCTCTCACTAGCACAGTAAAAACAGGGGAGTTAGACAACAAGTTAGATGTAGTTCATGCAACACAAAGGAGTTAGTAACTTTACCAGTTCTGGTCAGTGTTTGTCCCCTATAAGATGCCCAGGGTGCGATTTCATCCACCCTTAATTTAAGGGAATCTTCATCCTTTGGTTTAAATTTTATCCGCTCAAGACAATTATTCCATTCATCTGTTAGTATGCAATAGTTCATGATGAACATTTACTGACAGCAGAAGATAATTAACATACACAACTGTTAGATAAATGAATGTATGAGTACCTGGATATATTTTCCGTAAATAGAACAGGATGGATATGCCGTCCTCGTTTTTCTTATGAAGATCGTCATTCGAAAAGAGTACCTCCTCTTTGAAGTATGGAGTTAGAACACTGTGAAAAAACAAAGGCTGTTAACCGCATATCCTCTTCAGCAACAAATAAGTGGTATGATCAAAGCATCAGAAAGAAACAAAATCAAAAGAAAAATCTGTAGTTGTTTTCACCAAATAGTTCAAAAGGGAATTAACTAGTTACCAAGAAACAAAAAAGGATTCATGAAAGAAAAACATGGAAGACCAGTGAGTTAGGTTTCTGACCTGAAGGACATCATGTTGCGGACCTGTGGAGCCCTTGGCATTTTCATAAATAGTGAGTTTGCAAAGAAAGTGATCCTGCGCCGAGCTTCCAAGTTCGTTGGCACGTAAATTGCAGATTCTTTCGTTGTCAGCAACAATTGAAGCCTAACACACTGTTAGCACAGAATTCCAATAAACAATTAGGACATCGTTGCTTGTAAACTTGTAAGAATGAATACTACTACTGAAATAAGTTTGCTAAAAAGGATATGACCTTCTCCCTCCAAGCTTCATCCTTTATTGAATCCAGATTGAGATTTGCAAACAGTTGATTGGTTCTGTTTTCATCCTTCAAAATACTGGGATTTGCAAGAACGTTGGTTGTTAAAAACTATTTTGAAGGTGCACATTTCAAAAATCAGCATAGATCTTACCCTTGTCCGTTTTTCATAATATCTTGTGTGATGATTTCCATTATATCTTGTAACAGATTGGCAATTTGTGTCTTGATTGTGTCGTGCTCCTCTTGCTCAGTTCTCTGTAAATCAATTAATCAGTTTTAGGAGTACCGAAATGAAAATATAGTATATCTTGCTAAGAAATCACAAGAATGTAGGTTATCGGTACCAATAGTAGAGTTAGCAGCTTATCGAACTTGGTGCTTAGTTGAGGAAGTTCCTCCAATCGGAATTCTTTCACAAGTGACTGACGGCGTATGCTATCATCAAGGCTCTCACGTATTCGGTCAACAACTCTGTACCCATAAAGCAATGTATTAGTCACTGAATTAGTTAGCCACATGATCATATGATAAGTTAGTTTTTCCAGAACAAACATGATCTGACTTACTTCTTATCACTTGTTTCTTCTGTAAGGCTGTATAGAATATTTAACAGTGTCTCGTAGCATTCTATTACGGCATAATATGTGTATGGATCCTGCCTTATCCTCTTTCGCAATTCTTCATCCCTTTTCTTGACACTCTTTGCCATGTCGAGTGCAATTGGAATCTAGAACATCAAAATGATGACTATGCTATTACCCCAGGGAGAAAATCGAGTGGTTAAACTAATTGATGATAACAAGAGATTACCTTGCTAGCAAGAAGGAAAGGAGGCCACTGAAAAACGCTAGTGTCACCCACAGATGATGGAACAATCAATAAATCTCTCTCCCTAGAAGAAAACGCAAAACAGTTTTAGAAGCATGCCAATAAAAAGAGAAGAAAGATTAACACCAGCAACAAACCTGTTGCTTATTAAGTCTTCATCTCGCATAGAGATGATAAATGCATTCCATATGTCAGAGAACTTATCAATATGCAATTTTTTGTCCTCCTGATGAAAAGGGTTTACACAAGTATTAGAAAATACAATAAATCAGCTATTGTGCCAAATTGAGTGTCAGAAAAGATTGCAACAAGCTTAGCAAAACTTGACCTCACGCTCACGCCTCTTTGATTGACTACCATGCCTAGGCACAAGATGTTTACCAAAAGCTTTTGGGATTGCTTCGAATCTTGATCTTAGCATTCCAAGGGTTCGGATCTGCAGGAAGGTAAGCACTCTACAAAGTTTACCAGCAGTAGCTAAAGCATCAACACTCTTACTGTAAAAATAGACATGCTACCAACCTCACCCAAGCGGCTGAAGGCACCATTTACTCCACCACATATTGTGGAAAAAATAGCGTACCATATTTGTGTATCCATGAAGTATACCTACAGAAAAAAATTAATTAAGATCTTGCTATACATGCCTCCCTTCCACCCCCACATACACGAAAACACATGAATTAATACGTACCATGACAATTGGTGCCCATATAGTAAAAACAACACCCAAATTATGCTGCACTGTGAAAAATTAGTACCCTATCAGTGTTTGAAACCTTAGCAAAAGAATTACAATGGACACCGCATTACTACAACATAATCTTACAGTATGGAAAGAACTCGTGCCACACATAATTCCCCCGTCCCAAAAACATAATTATCTTGGTAGGCCCTACTAGAGGAGAAATCTGCCAACAGTGATCACAACACAGAATGATGTCATTACACTTCAAATTTAAAGCTGCACTAGAGAAAAAATGGTTATACATGACACAAATAAAGAAGGGGGTGCACTAATTGGGGTACCACGGGATAGGATTTTTTGTAGCAATTTTTGTTTTTGAATGGAAGGGTTTTACAATACATAAACATAATTGTCAACGATTAGTTGGGGCCTTGGGGGGTGCCTTATCTTATTTTACCTTTTTATCGGGTTAGCCAATGCCTGGTTAAGCTGGATACAGTAAGTTGGTCAGACAAACCTATCTGTACAAAATATCTAAGTTGTGTTAACCCCAAATCAAACTGGAACCCTCGATTTTCATGCTAACTTTGCCTCTGATGGTGGGGCGGGCTGTATGGGTTATTCTCCAAACGTTGTTTCCTCTAATGCTAGGACAAATAAAAATGCAATAATAATCCTGTGACATGCCCACGGATTAAAAAGTAGCCATACCAATAAGATGCATCTTGTTTTTCGAAATCTCACCTCCTATCCTAAGAACCTCTCAGTTAAGCGTGCTTGGCTGGGAGCTATATTGGGATGGGTGACCTCCTAGGAAGTCTCCCAGGGTGCGCACTAATAAGCACAAAGTGCACTCATTTACGAATCAATAATAAATCCACTATTATACCTAAACTAGTAAAGTATTACTATAGTGCCTAGATTATACTAACCTCAACATAATAACTGAAGGCAAGTTTGCATATAAGCAATAGAATCCAGAATGTTGTGTACCTATTTTATGAAAAAAAATGTTAGTGTTACAAAAATATGGTAAAATTGAGAGTTACTTGCAACAAATGAAGAAGACAAGGAGACCTACTTAAGAAGTGAACATGTGTCCTCATACATGCCTCGGGCAACATATAATTTTGGCTGATAAGTAAACAACATGTGAGAAACGACAACTACAGTCAATTGTACCGAGTCATGTAGATAAATCTCAAATATACCTGTGTCCACCACAAAAGGAATCTAACAATGCGAGAATTTGAGCGTTCCAATGCCCTTCGGATTGGTAGAAATATGAAAAACAAGGCACTGAAAATGTTTGGCAACATGTAAAGAGCAACTGCAAAATTATAAATCGACTGACTCTGGAAATTAATCCAATTGCTGAAGAACTTAACCAGGCCTGTGGGATTTTGAATAGAACTTGAGTACGTCACTGGAAGAATTATCAACCAGCCAATAGATACAAAAAATTTCAGTACATGTCGTATCATCTGCGAGCACACCAGACTGCTCCAAGCCTTCCAGTTAAGAATTATCTCAAGTGTGGCTGAAATTTTTTAAGAAGCCAGTTTAGATAATGTACATCATTTGAATAAAGAACAGCCAAAGTAAGTTCAAATTCTGTTGAGATGCAAAAATGAAATTAAGTAAGCACTGCCTAAAAAGTAGGAAAAGAACAACTAAAGTAAGGTTACAAGGTTCAGGAAGTCCCAAATTACATCCGCACCTTGAAGGAAGTTTAGAAATGCAGCTGTTATGAATATTGTCATAACATTTCTGAAAACAGTTGGGTCAAATATAGCAGAAAGTGATCCAGAAGGGCTCCAGGCAATAATTATCATGGCCTAAGAGAAAAAACAAACACATGATATGCAAATAAGGAAACATGTCATCTTTGAATTGAGTGATAAAGTTCATACCTGGAGAGCTAATATGAAAAAAGCCCACATTCGATCAAAACTTCTGAAGAGATGCAAAAATGTACGAATTTCAACAAAATTTGTTTTGGACATCCTTCGTCTGCTAATTGAACGATCATGTCGCTGCATAGTGCACACATCTAAAGTTAGTTCGATTATACTCACAGAGATGTTCAATTTTGATTGAATATTTTCAGAAATACACATATGAATCAGTGGGTGCAAATATAGTACACGTCCCACTGGAAGTATCAAATTACGTGCATGTTCATTAGCAAAAGCGAAATATGTGATGCGGGGTTAGAAATACCGTCGGCACCCTAATCAGAACGAACACACCTGGGGTAAGACGGGCGCAGATGAGCACCAAGCTTATAAAAACGTTGACCAATGGGGGAAAGATCCCTCCCTTGGCTAATCTTGTTAGATAGATGAGACCTCTCCATCAATTTTTCACGCGGATAGCACCCCGTTTAGTTCAAGAACGCTTCAGCTGCGACTCAAACCCGGGTAGGCTGGCTCAACACCCTGAGCTCTAGCCACCAAGCCAGCGCTTGGTTCTCGCTTATATGCTTAGAAACAAGCTATTTATCCCAAGTTGTTTTTTTTGTGCTTAAGTCAAGTAGGTTCTTGAGATTGATTTTGTTAGACTGAGTTTGTTGGGAAATTCAAAGGAGCACCTTCTGGTTCCATGAAGAAATAAACAAAAACAGAGATCTGTGCCTTTTAATTCCCATCGAGAAATAAACAGAAATATAGATTCATCTGATCGTCTCCACAAACCATATGTCTATTTTTGTTGTCATTACAGCACCACCCAAACCCAAGGGATTGCAGACAGACGCTCGCCTCTCGCACTATTACCGGAGAATACTGTATTGTCCATGGCCTTAACAAAATCAAACATGCTTTCTCTTTTGTTTATTGTCTTTGGACAATTCTCATTTCTTTCCCACCAGTGAACTAAAAAGGTTTCATTTACCGGAGAATACTGTATTTGTGTATATAACTGTTTCATGTTTTGTTTTGTTTACGCATGGAGAAGTTTGAGACTTTGATGAACAGCAGACTACTGGATTGTATCGAATTGCCTGCAGCCCTGCACCATCCAGTTCATCCAAATGTCCAAATTGATGGAGAAGGATGGACAATATAATTCAACACTCCCCCTCAAGTCTAGGCTCCACCAGACATTAGACGTGGGATCCATCAAGCCCACAACTATATTTATTAATAGCGTGCTTGCTGGGTCTTCGGCTCGAGACCTTTTTGGCTCTAATAACATATTGAATTGCATGCACCAGCCAGTTCCAGACTTCGGTTTGAACCGTTTGATGAGTGTTTCTTGGTCACTTTGTAATCTCTTCTTGTGATGATTCGATTGATCTTGTGTGTTCTCTCTCCTCGTGTAAACCCCCGTGTATTTATTTCATATATGTTCAAGCACAACATAGCCCTGCCAGGCACTTTCGAGTAAATATCACAAGCAGTGGGGACAATTCCCCTCGTCATTCCAGAAAAAAATGACTTGGGTAAAGATGGCCTCATGAGGGTTAAGGATGCTTTCAGAAACGAGAGTGGGTTTTTACCTAGAAACTTCTGTCCCAAAAGCGACTACCAAACTCTGCCCTCAGTTAACAGTTTGAAGAGCCTCAGTAGCCAACGGGCTCACATTTCCTCATGAGGGTTCGTTTAATTTGGTTCGTTTAGGGTTGAAAATGGGCAGGAAGTAAGATTTGGGGAGGACAAATGGCATGGGGACACACCTTTTCCAGTTATGTACCCTAGATTATTCAAAATTGTTCGGCATAAACATTGTGGCTGCTGTTCTAGGGCGGTACCCCTCTAGTGGAGTTTTGCTGGACACTCAAAGGCGAGCATTTAGGTGATTGCAACTCCATTATCCCTAAGGTGTTGGAGGTGCAACTAATGCAGGAGCACTGTACATGAACCGCTGGTTGAGCGCAGCTGGATCACCAACATTGCAGGGGCTTTGAGCCCGCTCATCCTTTGGCAATATGTCGAGGTCTGGACCCAGCTTCGACGAGAGGTGTAGCTCTCCGAGGAGCCAGACATGCTGATCTGGCGTTGCACGACCAACTCCAAGAACTCCTCGACGTCCTGTGCTACAACACCCTCTTTCAAGGGGCGTTTGTGTTGAGATCTTGAAAGCTTAACTCAGAAGTCTTGGGTGCCACAAAGGGTAAATTTTCTTCATCTGTAAACTATAACCTTGGCTTTTCTTCTATATAATTTTATACATGCAGCACTCATGCATGGTTCGGAAAAATATCTTCATCTGGCTTGCCTGTCACGACAGATGTTGGACGGGGGCGGCTCGCGCGCCGCGGACTTATACACCCTATGAGTTTCCCGCTATGAAACTAGTTGGTTGAGATGATGGTGCACATCCGGTTGCACTTTTTGGAGGCGATCTGGTACGAGGTGTCATCATGGATCCGATCCACCTCTAGACCTCCCACGACTTTGCGGGCTGGTGGTCGCTGTCGCAGCGCAACGTCCTGGTGGTTTGGAAGCATTGCATCACAGCTTTCTTCAACAATGCTCGGCCTTTCTTGGCCTCCTTCGACACGATTAGGGCAAAGACACTTTCATGGGCAAACATGGGGACTCGTGGCCTTTCGCTAACTTCTCCCCTAGTGCTAGTTTGGGTTGAGTTGTATGGCGCGGTGTTAATCCAATCTTGGACTTGTACATAAACATATTTTCTATGAATGCATCGAAACACAATGCTTTTGCGTTTTCGCATTTTTTAAAGTGGGATTTACACACCACTGGATTTTTTTGGGAACACTTAAGGTATTCAGGCTTAGCTTAATGGATATGTTTGTCTGATTTAGATTGAAATGGTTATGACATCTAAGGTACCCTAATAGATAAAGGCATTCAAATGGTTTCTCTACTGAAAGAGTCATTCTCGCTAAAGATAATTTGATTAAAAGGAAGTGGCAGCGTGACACTTGTTGCAGCTTTTGTTATGAACAAGAACCTATCCAACATCTATCTTATTACCGTGGTTCAGAATTTATTGCATGGCGCACTGTGAATTTATCTTTTATTATGACTCCAGCCCTTAGCATATGACATATTTTTGGGTTATGAGTCAGGGGGTAGATAAGTCGTTAAGGCCCTTTGCTTTGGTCGGGGCTGCAGTTGTTTTTGCTCTGTTTGGCTATGCAAGAATGATACTATTTGACAAAAAAAGTTCAACCTTGTATGTACTTGTTTCTCTCGTATACGAACTGGCTACGGTCATGGGCGTTGTTATAGAAGGTGCAACACAGGGAGCTGATGGAGCTTGGTGCCAAGAAGCTAGAGTGGATCCCAGGGAGTTTATGTCCAGTTTGGACGGCATGCTAGATAAGCTTTGGTGTTTAGAGCGGCCATGTGTGTCATGTCACACTCTAGTTCTGTTGGCCTGTCTAGACATCTTTTGGGGCTATCATTTTTTTGCCCAAGTTTTGGTAACCTGTAAACATTGTAGTAAGTTTGAATGCATGCATTTATAATGCAGAGGCCGGGGGTAATAAAAGTATGCATTATCCAAAAAAGTAAATGGTACAAGAAAGCAGATGTATTCTCCATAAACTTTCCATTATCTGATTTTCACATTGGAGCTTGCAATTTTTTATGAATCTTGACATTCTTAGTTTCTTACTGAAATCATGAAGTAATTACTTTAGCACATTTCTAGGGAAGCTTACAAGTTACAAGTATAACACATTTACATAAAAATATACTGTGCACTTTTACCCACAAAAAAAAGTAGTAGCGTTGCCAAAACATTTACTTGCTAGCAGGAGTAGAAATATATTTGATACCAAACAGTAAACTCTTGTGAATTGAGATTGTTGACCAATAATAGAGAGAGTATTTAATGTTCACCACAGATGTGCTTTACTAGAAAAAAATCACCACTCATGATTCCTCCAATTGCAGGAGTCACCATGCAAAAACTTTATTCCAATTGTACAACTAAAATATATTCTGGTTACATATCTTTTTTTTACAATCCATAGCTTTCTTTTAGTTGGCCGTCATGTGAATAACTACAATGCCTATGGTGCACTACTTTAGTCTGTTACCACCATACTAAAACAGATAGAGTAAAGGAGTATTTATAGTAGACTGAAACCCCTAAGAAGTTCAACAAATAAATGATGTATGCTATGATAATATGATGCAACCTGACATGTGGAAATCAACAATAACCTCTTATCCTTATGCAAGATTGCAAACAGTATCTGGCGCACAAAAAATTGGGCAATGGATTAGTTAATAACCTCAATGTCATCTTTAGTTTTTGTAGGATCCCCAAAAAAGTCAGAGGCTGGATTCATTGGCCATCCTAGTTGTTTGAAGCATTTCTTCGACCTGAAAGTATGGAGGTTTATAACAAAGGCATTGGCCAGTACGAAATGATTCTTTAGATCCTATTCATATGTAAAGCACAAACGAGCAGTCAAGTGTTAAGAGTAACTTACCAAAAGTATTCATTCAGATCATCATAGTTTCTCCACTTTGAGTGGCTCACAGTACCTTTCTTACTCATTGTAGCTTCCTTTCGCATCAAATGAACATTGAATGACATGAGCATAACAAAGAACATTTAGCAAGGAATGCTATATAAGACATCTGAGTGCTTACATTGTGAATAACACTGTAGATGGGTTGGATAACCAGCTGTAGAAATGCGTCATCACTCCCCTCTCGCCGGAAGGGTGGGTTGAAAGAACCTTCTTTTCTATCAGATATGATGGCATATAAATCCCTTGCCATCTAGATCACGAATTTAGGGTAAAAAACAATGGTCAAGAAGTTAGCCTTGGGATCTGTTTACGAGCAAAATGTAAAACTCTAACAGAAGTTTTTCATGCAGCTCCATTTTTTAAAATGTATGTAAAAATTGTCATTTCATAACAAAAGATACAGATGTCATAAAAACATTGAAGAACAAAATGAGACTTGAACTATCTGTCAAGCCAGCTATTATTTTGCGTACCTCAGTATTACATAGTTTTCTTTGGATATTATGCTCATCCATAAGCAGCTAATGGGTTTCAGGAATTACACCATTTACAGCTGGTAAAAAGCACGTTTTTTTCTTCCGGTGGCTATAAAAATGTGTTAAAATGTAAAGGACTCCTGAATTTACAAAACAAGCATAGGAAAACTGTGTATAGTGTGGTATAGGTATTCTCAAATAATCAGCCGATGACAAGCATCTTCCTCCGAAACCCTCATCATGTGCATTTCCTGACACTCATGTTTTCAACATAAGTCTTTCTTTTTCACGGGTGTGATAGCCTATCGGGATCAGTTATTCATAACGGCGTGTAGTCCGAATTTTTTCGTTCTCGGGACTATAGAGTACCATGACAACATGACCTTCAGAACTCGACCGTAAGACTTTTGCTATTCACATGATTATATGATCACTGCCATATGAATAGGTCTATGAACTTCACCCTTATGCCACCCATAAGCTTATATAGCTATATATAATGAAAAGATTTGGCATTTACTGCCTTGTTACACCACAGTGCATTTTAAAAAAGGAACTGAACATACTAGATTATCAATAAAATTGCAAGGAATCACTGCCATATGAATAGGTCTATGAACTTCACCCTTATGCCACCCATAAGCTTATATAGCTATATATAATGAAAAGATTTGGCATTTACTGCCTTGTAGCATTACACCACAGTGCATTTTTAAAAAGGAACTGAACATACTAGATTATCAATAAAATTGCAAGGAAAGTATGAATTTAAATGAAATAAATCCCATTCAAGAAATGTTTCAAAAGTAGAATTTCAGATGCAAGAACAAGATTGCCACTTACATGGTGAAAGATATAACAAAGGCATTCAGGCATAAAGCGAACATTAGAAGCTTCACCCCAAATCAGCAAATACAACCCTATGTAAAGAAGCTCTGGTTGTTGTGTGGAGGCATCGGTTGGAATTCTGCACGAAAATTCTCCACAGTTAACGAGGATAATTTCGAGCTGTGCAAAAAAAGGTTATATCACTTACTTGATGTTTGACTCCAAATGTAGATACCGACACCATGAAATATAATTTTGAAAAACTTTATTCATCAAGTGCTTCACTGTATTACTATGTATCTGCAAGAGATATTAGAAGCTCATGAATCAGTTTAACATGGACACTCATAGGAGATCAAAACCATTTGAAAAAAGGATCCACGAAATTGAATTGATTCAGCATTAGCCAGACAAACAATGTTCGCAGAAAAGATTTACCACGTGATTTTGTCTTCCACCCTGGTCGACAGTACCACTTTCTCTCATATCGATGTTAGCAAGCAGCAAAATCAAATGCTCCTTTTGATTTTCCACGTTACCTTTCTACAACAAATAAAGCCAACAAATTATGAAACCCTTAACAAATAGAAGGACATAAATCTGAAGGATGAAATTCATCACAATACAAAAAAGGTTGAAGGAGGAGCTGTTCTCAAAGCCTGGCTTGACTAGCTTGCCTAGTCTTTGTGTGTATCTTTTTGTGTATATCCAGTTACCCACCTTCCCCATCAACCCCCCTGAGGCCCTGACCAATTGTACAGTCTCTTTCTCTCATGTATATATTCTCTTTGCAATATAATTTTTAATTCATCGGCCTCCTCTATGGTTTTCATTAAAAAGTAGGAAATAGAAAACCAGATATTTCAGGATCATATGTAGCCAAAAAAAATGATCACATTGTTGTTTAGAATTTTTTAAAAATATTTGCTGGTTTCCACCTGAAATCCAAATGTTTGCCAGAGCCAATCGAGCAGGTCACGAACAATAGGTCCATCAGTTTCTTCAGGCACGGTAGTAATATCTGGCGTTGGTGTTGGAAGATTCTCCATCCTCCGAAGAAGATCCACTGCTGCTTTTATCTGCCGTTTTCACGTCCAAGAAAAGCATTCATTCAAACACATGTGTATAAAAGAAAGTAGTCCGGATAAAAGTTAGAGTATATGACCTGACCTCAGGTATTTCCATTACAGGTTGTCTGGGACCAGAAATATTAAGGGGTAAAATGTTGTAATGTGAAAATGAAGCTTTCTCCTTTTCAACCCCTTTAGCATACTGATCAAACTGCAAAACGAATGTTTCAAGTTATAATGTTTGAGGATGTGCAAGGAAGCCTTGAAGATGAAACATCAAGTTGGAGTTATTTGCAAAAAAAAAAAAAAAAAATTTGCTGGATGTAGAACCTCAGAGTGAGACTTGTCTGGTGTCACGGTTTTTAGCACGTCATAAAGGACAGATGCAATTTGATAGCATCTCGCCATTTCGTCCCTATGTGGTACACAAAAAGGTGAACCTAGCTTAGGGATGACACTATTATATTATTTTTTACAAGAAGATTGTTAATACAGTGCATACTAAATTAAGCTTACGGTTTTTTCATGTTGAGACCCTCCTCCAAATTCTTTCTACAATACTGCTCATAGAATCTCTGGATCTCCTTTGCATCCGTCGATGCAAGCCTGCGCTTAGTCTCTTGTTCATCCTGCCAAAATAAAAAAAAACAGCAGCATGTTTTGCAGGTTATTTGGTTATGGTGTTGAGCATTCAGGTCCAGCAGCAGCAGGGCATGTCCATACCTTTTCCAGCCTATGTAAGAGATAGGTTTTGAACTGCCTCACTCCACGCCCACTTGAGTTTGGATCCATGGTGTGCGCCTTCTCGAATGCAGTAAAACGGCCTTGTGTTGTGCACCCAGGACAGGAGTAATAAGTCAGGCGGGAAAAGAAAACAGGGGAGGAAGAAAATTGACAATGATCATTCATGCATCCCCTGTTGGTGTGAGTAAAAAGTGAAAGCATAATAGTAACGAATTATTTGCACGTAAAGGTGTGTAGGCAGCTAGAGCCAGGGGGGGAGTATGAATGAGCAGGTGAGTATACTGACAGAGGTATGCGACGCGCGGGTTGTCCTCCTCGATCTCGTTGGCGGCGCGGAGAATGGGGACGATGGGCGCGAGGGAGGAGGGCACGAGCTCGCTCTCTATGATGTCCCCGGGCTCCTCGCCGGAGAATCCGTCCGTCCTCATGGTGATTGCCCGCGACATGTTCCTGGAGCGCTGCCGCTGCGGCCCCGAGGGGCCGCCGCTCGACATGGACATGGAGTCTCCCCGAGGTGGACAGCGCGGTGGTTTCGGTGATGGAGCAGAGCCAGAGAGAATACGGTGGCGGTGGCGGTGGTGGTGGTGAGGAAGGGAAGAAGAGAAGGGAAGGGAGCGGAGGGGGGCAAGGCATCGTCTTAAGACCGGGGAAGTGCGATGCTGAGGGAGTGTGAGTGTGGAGTTGGCTTTTTCGCTTTGTGGCTTTGGCTTTCGGGGGGATTAGCCTAGCCTCTCTGCGGCAGCGGCAGCGGCAGCGAGCTTCCTTTTTTTCTTTTGGTGTGGACGGGCGTCGCGTCGTACGGGGATGGCCGACGAGGGAAGCAAGGAATTGGCAAAAGGTGTGGGAGGAAGACGGAGGCGGGCCAGGCTGACGGGTGGGGCCGGTTCCTGGCTTTTTCTGTTATTACTATTCCATTCCCTGCTTTAACTTGGGTTGCCCTGCTTTTCTTCTTAAACAAATACAAATACTCATGCTTTGCTTCATGTCGCCCTCGGCGACTCAGTGCGGGGTGATAAAGGAACGCACAACAACGAGGATTTTACCAGCTTGCTTAGTCACTAGGTTATGGCTCAAGGCAGTCTGTTCTGGCATGTTTGAACAAAAATAAATAAAGATGGATAGGGGGGCCACACTGTGTCTGTGTGCACCTACATAATTCATGTGTACCATTATACTAGTATGAACTAGCTTGCCACAAATACTAGAAGAATATTTTTTTTCAAGAGTACGCCAAAGACGTACCATATCTTTATATAAGGCGGATGTTTGAATACAAGAACGGCACCACTCGCTACAAGCAACGAGGGTAACCCCACACAACATCGGCTACAGACCAAACAACCACAACACAAAGCACCTGTCCTAAGCAAAGAACCAAGCCAAGTCTCGACCGACGCCAGGCACCTCCGTAGAAGAACAACTCCGGCAAGGCCTTCCTCATCAACGCACCATCCGAAGGAGATCAATGGCGGGACTTGGTTGGACCCAAGAAGACGTCCTCAAGAAATGCCAGCAAAGGCGTGCATAGCGCCCTGGAAAACTGTCGCGGACCGCTGCGCCACCGGATTAGAGCCGCAAGGAACCTCTGCATCGTGTCTTCACGCACGAAGCTCTCAACAGAGTCACGACGTCGACGACGCTGCCATCGTGCCGATCTGCACCGGATCAAGGCTTTCGCCCGAAGACACCCGAACTCCAAGGGTAGGGAGATGTCGACACTCCACGGCAACGCCTCCAAGGAGAGGAACGACGCCCACGGGCACCATCGCCACCGACCCAACCCAAGCCGAGCAAGACTTTCGTCCGAATCGTCGACCATCTCCGAAGTCCCAGAGCAAGGGCAAAGCGCCTTGATAAATGCATTGATACATACAACTTGGAGGATACTTTCCTGCTGCAATGGTCGGTATGCAAAAGCGCAAAGCGTCGGCACCAGATTCAAATCCTCACCTCTACCTTAATGAAAAATGCCCCTCTTCTTGTTTACTTTTCTTGATACAACTTGTATCCGCTAGCTCACAAAACTAGTACTAGTATGAACTACAAAATCGATCGGCACATGAAAAGAAAATTGTTTTTTTAATTCAAACTCTGATGTGACAGACGTGACGTTTCGTCCGCTCCGCTCTCCCGTGGGCGGAGACGGGCGATCCCCTTGACCCAGCGCCGCCAGGCCCGTTTCCTTCTCTCCTCTCCTTCGCCGCCGTCGGCGCAGGCCGCCGGGCAAAGTCCCGAGCGGTGCCGGCGGCGGCGGACTCGGTCCTACCCGCGCGCGAGGCGGGAGTCGCGGGATCTCCCGTGGCTGGCGGCGGTGCACCTCGGTGGGCAAGGCTCCGGCGGCTGCTGCGCTCCTGCCGGGAGGCGGCGGCGCTGGGTGACGTGGCGGCGTCAGCGCAGCCTCTTGGCGGCGGGGCGGCATGGAGGTCACGGCGGCGCGGGCGGCGCGGCTCTGACCCGGATGCGGGCCTGCACGGGCCCCATGCGGGCTTGGGCGGGCCGGATCCGGCATCCTAGGTGCGCTCCCGACGGGCGGTGGAGACTCTCTCGCCGAGTGTGGCTCGGACGGCGGCGCGTGGACTGCAGCGCGGCCACGGGAGCTTCACGAGCCCGTCGGGCTCGGCCGGGCCAGAGGGGCCTGGTTTGCTCCTGTAGCTGCGTCCGGTCTGTCACCGCAGCTGGCGGTGGAGGTGGCGTCCTCCTGCGATGCTGCTGTCCAGGCTCCCCTCGGCTCGGGGGTTTCCTACCGGTTTTGTTGGTCTTCGTCGGTGGGTCACGGTGAGACGGCGGTGGTGGTTGCGTGACCGTGGTGGCGCGAGTTGGTGGGCGGCGAGGTTGGCGGAGCATGACGGAGTGTCCGGGGCCGTGGGTCTTTGGGGGACGGGAGAAATCCTTGTCGATGGCCGACACCGACGCGGTGACGCTCGCGGGCGCCACCATTCCCTCTTGAGGGGCGTCGGGGTTTCCCCTTCCCACTGCCCTTCCGCATACCGGGGGAAACTCTAGGCTTGTCCGGGCAGCAGCGTCGTCATCGTCGCATCCCTTCTTGAAGGTGCTGCCTTGGTATGCGGCGCTTCGGAGGGCTAGGCTCGTGGTGGGAATCTTCCGGAGGGCGCGGCGGTTGCGGATCATCAGCGTTTTCGTCGATCCGGCTTTGTCATCCTTTCTTTCTTTTTTCTTCTTCTTTTGTTTTCTCTTGGGCTTTGATGTGCTGTTTGCCCCAGCGGTGGTCGCTATCCTGTATCAGTTCGTTGCTATATTAATATAGCGGGGCGAAAGCCTATTTCGAGAGAGAGATTCAAACTCTGATGTTGATTTACTAGTCACTGCGTTTGTCTTTTTTACTTCTCGTAGTTGAATACCGGTCTATTTATTTTCCGTATACTATCTTTCGAGGTGCTTTGTCAATTCCGGGACATTTATGTGTGTTACTTCACCACCCAGTAAGTATCAAATTCATGTGTCCTGCTCCCAAGTCAAGACCAAATCCACGTTCACTTGCTTTGCTCTGCTTTAGGCGCCTATCATTATGTTGGCAAAGACTGAGGTTGCGGCAGGCCGGCTAGCTAGCTAGCTTCGCAGGGGTTGGTCCAACTAATTGGCCAACAGGTTTCTTAGACTACGTTGTATATTAGACTAGCCATAATGAGAGTATCATACGTAGTATTATACATGTCATGTAGGCAAAAATCTGATGCGGCACATCAATTAATGAAGAGATAGGTGAGAGTAGTATCATAGATAGATACTGTATTATAACACGTAAAACTAGAAATTTTAGTGACAAACACATCATGTACACATATTTACATTGAGATTCTACAAAACATTAAATACGATGAAACTATGATACCAATTCATGACACTATGCATTGTAGATGTTGTATCATAAACTAGTATCATATGTATGATACTAGTCTATGATACTTCCCATTGTGACTAGTCTTAGTATCAAATATTCACGAGTGAATAAACTAAGTCGGTCGTTTGGTACATTTGAATAAGTGACGGTTACGACACCTGTTTCACTTCATAGTCACCTATTTCTCAACACACGAGCGTTCGCTTCGCTTTATAAATAAATTCACACGGTCGAATCTACATAAAGTGACGAGAGAACTCTCTTACAAATCAGATTAAACAACAACAACACCAAAGCCTTTATTTCCAAACAAGTTGACATAGGCTAGAGATGAAACTCATAAGATCTTGTAACCAACTCGTGGTTCTGGCACGTGGATAGCAAGCTTCCACGCGGCTCTTTCCATGGCTAGTTCTTTGGTGATACTCCAGTCTTTCAGATCTCTCTTTACGGACTCCTCCCATGTCAAGTTTGGTCTACCCACCCTCTCTTGACATTATTAGCACGCTTTAGCCGTCCACTGTGCACTGAGCTTCTGGACGCCTGCGCTGAATATGCCCAAACCATCTTAGATGATGTTGGACAAGCTGCTCTACAATCGGTGCTACCCCAACTCTATCTCGTATATCATCATTTCGGACTCGGTCCTTCCTCGTGTGGCCACACATCCATCTCAACATGCGCATCTCCGCCACACCTAACTGTTGAATACGCCGCCTTTTAGTCGGCCAACACACTCAGCGCCATACAACATTGCGGGTCCAACCGCCGTCCTATAGAACTTGCCTTTTAGCTTTTGTGGCACTCTCTTATCACAAAAAATGTCGAAAGCTTAGCGCCACTTCATCCATCCGGCTTTGATCGGTGGTTCACATCTTCATCAATATCGCCATCCTTGTGCTGGATTGACCCCAAGTATCGAAAGGTGTCCTTCTGAGGCACCACCTGCCCATCCAGGCTAACCTCCTCCTCCTCGTGACTAGTAGTACTGAAACCACACCCTCTAAGACACACCCAAGACCACCGACTAGAGGTGTAACCCCGTCTCCTAGGGAAACCCTGGAAGATCATCCTCTCGAACCTACCAAGTTGTCGCTAGAAAGGGCCACCTGCTAGGATACACCAAGTGCTGGGACCGGCGGCAACTAAGTCACATGTTTAAGATATGAGGCCAAGGCCGCCAAGGCCAAAGTACATCGAGATAGGATTCGAGCATTCCCGTAGATGGCACCACAATAGGAACAAAAGAAACTGGAGCTCAACGACGACAAGAAAAGTGTGTCGTTGATATGTTGGAAACATATCTATGTAGTTTGAAGTTTGTTTTTATGTCAAAATCCTTAATATTTTAGCAAGTTTTATTATTTTTCTTGGGACTAACCTATTAATAGTTGCAGAAGTGTATAGAACCTATTTTATACTTCAATGTGTAGGAATTACATGGATATTGGACAACCGTGCGCGCCCCTCATTGCGATGGAATTTTGAATTTCCCGAAACCAATCCCAACAAGACATTTTGTGATGTAGGCCCTCCGAAGGTCGACACTACACCAAGTCCAAATAGTTCACCAAGTGAACCTATGACAAGGGCGCGGGCAAAAGCTATACACGACAAGGTGAATTGTCTCCTCTCTACACTCAACCTCGACACACCCTTGAATGGCGTGCTACTTCATTCCAATGTGCTATGTGTGCTTAGGAACAAGCTTCGAGAAGAATCTACAAAGGAGCACCAAGCTATGATCGATGAAGAAGGAGGAGGGGGAGAGGAAGTTGTGCCAGCACTACAGCCATCCATGGTGGTGGTACTGCCCTAGCCAATGGGCCAAACCCTCACCACCAACGTGGGGGCCGCCCGGAGAGAGACCTGATGCGACCCAACCCCAACGGCACCTCCACATCGACTACCGACCGCCACCGTCTGGGTCCGACCGAGCTAGGACTGGGGCTCCCGCTCGCACATGCCAGCATGAGGCCGGTACTACCGGTCCGACTGGGGTGGTACTACCGCCCCGCCCCGACCGGTGCCACGGTAGTGGTACCGCCACTGGTACCGGTAACACGTCTTCGCTCCCTGATGTTTGGCATTACATTGCCGGTACCACTCCCGGTACCACTCCCAGTACCACTACCGGTACTACCGTTGCTGCCGTGAAGGCCATCACATCTACATCATCTAAATCAAATCCATTGTTTGTGACTTATACCTATTGTAATACCTAAAGTACCGTACCCTTGACCTGTTTTGAGCTATATGAACTCCCGTACCTGCAGAAGCTAGGGTTAGACAATTTGGGATTTCTCTCTTGAGCTCAGCTCTACTACCTCTAGGATCTCAACTCCTATGTAATTCAAGGCCACCTTTGTTGGATTTGGTACTTATTATGTGTGATTCTCGTGGTTCTCCACTCTCTCTCACATAGTTTGTGTTGGATTCACCACAATCTCTCCCCCAAGACTATACCTCTTGGTCTTCCTTTGGTGATTCTATTAGGGTAGTTAATCGAGCTACTGAGGTAAAACTCGATTTGTATCCGGGTGTGTGAGTTTGCTCTTCTGTTCTTGGTGTTTTCCCCCAATTTCCCCATCTCCTCCATCTCCCACTTGGTCAATTCGTGAATCTGGGTATCAATTGGTGGCTCAAGTCACATCATATGGTATCAGCAGCTCTTGGTTCACTATAAGAAAAGTTGCCATGGCCGTCGGATTGAAAGTCGGGTCGTGGTTGCTGATGCAACGTCCCCGACGATTTTTGCTCTCTTCGTGGTGCATGTCAAAACTTTTTTTTTCTCGGTTTTGAGGCCATCTACACTACAAGAAAAGTTCTGATAGACAACGTCTCAAAATCGTCCGCTAAGGGGTATTTTTCGTCGCCTATGGGCCTAACCCGACGATATGGGTTCTGTTGTGGAAACTGCGTCAGGCAAGGTCCTACGACGATTTTTTCGGTCCGTCGCGCTTGGGCGCCCTTCCGCCACGGAAAATCGGACCGTTGCACAAGTGTTTCAGGAGCCCGTTGATCTGCGACGCATGCAAGCCGACACGTGGCGAGACGCGGTTAGCGGCGGTTAACGGCGTTAACCGGCTGAAACCCCGTGGTAGATGGTAGGCCCACACGAGGCTGCCATGTCTTAAGCGGGCCGGCCCATTAAGTTTGCGGGCGGGCCAGCTGACATAGTTTGACCGGTCAACTATATAGCTGGGCTGGTCCATTAGTTACGTGGGCCGGGCCTAACCTCTAAGGTTGACTGGTCAAAACATTAATGGGCCGGCCCACTAAGCATGTGGGCCAGGCCGAATGCACTCATTTGACCGGTCAACAGGCAAAAGGGCCGACCCACAAGACATGTGGGCCCACTTTCCTGTTATCGGGCCAGCCCATTTACCAAGTGGGGTCCACCTTAAAGCAAGTGGGCCGGCCCAAGAAGGTATTGGGCCGGCCCAATTAGCACGTGGGTCCCACTTTCCTGCTATCGGGCCGGCCCATTTAGTACGTGGGGTCCACATTAGATCAAATGGGCTGGCCCAACAAGCCGAGTGGGCCGGGCCAAAAGCACGGGTGGGTCCCACTTTCGTGTTAAAGGGCCGGCCCATTTAGTATGTGGGGTCCACCATATAGCAAGTGGGCGGCCCAACAAGCTAGTGGGCGGCCAAAACACAGTGGGTCCCACGGTCCGGTTAAAGGGCCGGCCCATTTAGTATGTGGGGTCCACCATATAGCAAGTGGGTCGGCCCAACAAGATAGTGGGCGGGCCAAAAGCACGAGTGGGTCCCACTTTCCTCTTAACGGGTCGGCCCATTTAGTATGTGGGGTCCACCATATAGCAAGTGGGCGGCCCAACAAGATAGTGGCCGGGCCAAAAGCACGAGTGGGGCCCACTTTCTGTTAAAGGGCCGGCCCATTTAGTATGTGGGGTCCACCATATAGCAAGTGGGCGGCCCAACAAGATAGTGGGCGGGCCAGAAAACACGAGTGGGTCCCACTTTCCTCTTAAAGGGCCGACCCATTTAGTACGTGGGGTCCACCACAAAAGCAATTGGGCTGGCCCAACTAGTTAGTGGGCCGGCCCGGTAGTGGGTGGGGTCCACCTTAAAGCAAGTGGGCCGGCCCAATTAGAGTGTGGGGTCCACGCAGTAAATCAAGTGGGCTGGCCCAATAAGTAAGTGGGCCGGCCCGTTTAGTTCTTGTTTATATGCCGGCATAATAGGCGCTTTAGGATTTTGCGGGCGGCACATATGTGATTTCGCTTAATTGGGCCGTTTAAGGGATGGGAATTCGTGATTTAGATGCGAGAATATTTACGCGGCATTGATTTACGTCGGATAGCCTCACTTACCACAAGCACCAAAGAAAAAATGCGCGAAAGAACTATAAAAACTAACTAAATATTACATCGAGTTGCAAGGCTTTGAAAAAATATTACGGAACCCGGAGAAATTGAATGGTAATTAAACCTAGCAATACAATGAAGCGATCCGGCAATCTTTTAAGTTGTCCATGCAGCACCTATATCTGAAACAAAGACATTACAAGTTAAGACAACAACAATGGAAAGGCAAAGACACTACAATATTGTTTGCCAAAGAATTTGGGACTCATCATTTCGTCGTTATAACAAGATCATTGTAATGCGCACAATAAGCAAACAAAGAGTGCATGCCGCATACCAACGACCAATATAACGAGCATGTTAGAATGAAACAACGAGACTTACTACTGTCGAGTCCCATGCAAACCAACATGTTCGGGGAGTACAAAATTGGCATGAACAACATAGTAGCAGAGCTATAAATTTTGTAACAACGGCTGAGCAAGATGAAGTTATGATGGCTACATCTACGGAGCGAGGGAATGTAAACCAAAAATAGAAGTTACGATGGCAAAAGCTAAAGAGGAGGGAATGTGAACCAACATGTGCCAAGTGCAATTACTTCATTTTGGCCGTGAACTAAATAATACTCCTGAACTTATAGTGAAGGGGATGCAAATCAAGATGTTTCGGGATATAAACTTGTAATGAGCAACACATAGAGGATAGTTAATGCTGGAGCTTAGGATGGACCGGATACAGAATATAGTGGGATCACCTGTGAACTTGTATAAGAGGGAATGCACACCAATATGTTCAGCTTTCCATATGTGAGCGTCATGCCAAGTCAGAGAAACAAGTCAATAATGCAGCTTTTGAAGAACAAGATGGCACGCAAAATTATTATCTAGTAGTATGACAAGTTTATTTGTACTACGGGCTAGATAGCGAGTGATAGCATGCCAAACTAAGTCCTTACTTTGTTAGCTTACAATGAACTAGATACAAAACAATGGCATCACCGTAGTACGGGGAATGCAAGCCAACATGTTCATGGAGTAAAAAATTGGCACAAACAACATAGTAGCGAGGCCATAATTTTTGTAACAACGGTCGAGCAAGATAAAGTTATGATGGCTAGATCTACGGAGCAGGGAATGTAAACCAAATATAGAAGTTACGATGCCAAAAGCTATAGAGCGGGGAATGCGAACCAACATGTGCAATTACTTAAAATTGGCCATGAACTAAATAATAGCGAGGATGTTACTATAATACCTATAATTTTTGTAACAACGGTCGAGCAAGATAGAAGTTATGATGGCTACATCTACAGAGCAGGGAATGCAAACCAAAATGTTCAATCGCTTAAAGTTAGCAATGAACTAGAAAATAGCAAGGTGTTACGGTCATAGCTAGGAATGAACTAAAAGAGCTTCAGACAAACAAGCATCTGAACCCAGAACATGGCGCTAAAACAAGGGACTTACATTAGGAGAAGCACTCTGTGGGAGTCAGAGCAGATCTTCCTGGGGTTGATAGATCCGGTGATGAAGTACGCTACATGTGCTACTTGGGGTTGGAGAGACGGCCATTACACTTCATGGTTACTCATCTCATCTGCAAAAACGTAACGGCGCGTCGTTAGCACAAACGAGGTTCCCCCAAGATTAAACAAGAACTTGCGGGCAAGCAATAGAAAAGCGACAGTAGAAGAGTTTAGATCATGCACGGCGCCGGTGAAGCGAGATCCGGTTCATGCACGGCGGTGTCGGTGAGCAAGATCCGATGCGGTGGAAGACGGATCCGGCGAAGCGGCTCCGGTGGGGTGGACGATACCGCAGCTGAAGCGGCTGCGGTAGACTGCTGGATGAGCATATGGTTTCGAGGTTCGGCGGGGATGATCCGGTCCGGTTGATGACGGCGTCGATGAAGCGGCTCCGGCAGGCAGCCGAATGACGAGGATCGCGAGGCCTCGAGTAGGCCAGGGAAGTCCGGCGGGGATGTTCCGGTGCGGTGGTCGTGGAGGTGGGAGAGAGGGACTTGGGAAGTTCCGGTGGGTGGTCTGAGGGAAATGAATTTTTTTGGGAGGGTTTCCGGGCTAGGGAGGTGGTGATCCAAAAAATGACGGGCATACCCCCCACCAACCGACTTTGCTGCCATCTCCACAGGGGTAGAATGGGAATTTGGAAGCGTGTGAAATTTTTGTATTTTGTGGGCGGGAAGTTTTGCCGCTATGAGATTTTGAATTTGGCTAAGGTCCAAGTATAATGATAAAAAATTGTGACACCGTACTAGTACCTCTGTTCAAGGCCGAGTGCAAAATCAAATCATCATCACATTAAATACCGGTCACTACCATGATCATGATCTATCTCTGAAATTAGCGTATCCGCTAGATCTTGCAAAGTATAATGATAAAAAGAATTGTGAGACCGTACTAGTACTTCTCTTCTAGGCCGAGTGCAACAGCAAATCATCATCACGTTGAAAATTTGTTACCATGATCATGATCTATCTCTGAAATTGGCGCATCCGCTATATCTTGCAAAGTATAATGATAAAGAATTTGTGAGACGGTACTTCTGTTCAAGCCCGAGTGCAACATCAAATCATCATCATGTTGAAAATTTGTTACCATGATCATGATCTATCTCTAAATTTGGCGCATCCGCTAAATCTTGCAAAGTATAATGATAAAGAAATTGTGAGACAGTACTAGTACTTCTATTCAAAGTCGGGTGCAACATCAAATCATCATCACGTTGAAAATTTGTTACCATGATCATGATCTACCTCTGAAAATGGGCGCATCCGCTAAAACTTGCAAAGTATAATGATACAAAATTGTGAGACCGTACTAGTACTTATGTTCAAGGTCGAGTGCAACATCAAATCATCATTACATTGAATATTGTGTTACCATGATCATGATCTATCTCTGAATTTGGCGCATCCGCTAAATCTCGCAAAGTATAATGATAAAAAAATTGTGAGACTGTACTAGTACTTAATTATGTTCAAGGCCGAGTGCAGGATCAAATCATCATCACGTTGAAATTTGTTACAACGATCATGCCATATCTCTAAAATTGGCGCATCCGCTAAATCTTGCACGTGGCGCATCTCGGTGCGGAGCAACGGGACGGTGATATCAAGGTTGAGGCGTCGATAGCGTCATCGGGCTCTCTTCTCTTGATAGATCTTCTACATGGCGCGGCGCACCGCCTGCCGAGAAGAAGTCACATTTGAGACCGAGGTGGAGACGTCGCCGGCATCCTCGAGGCGCGGCCGCCCTTCTACGAGCCAGCCTCGACTCAAGGTATGAATCCATGCGTTGTCGCGCCCTTATGCCAATGAAGTGGGGTGCCTTAGATTTATTGTTCTTCTCTTACAATTATTTCGAGCCGAACATGTGTGCTCTTTCTCTGAATATATTGCTTGAAAAGCTAACCAAGTTACTTAAATTCACTTTGTTCTTAATCTTGCGTGCTAATTTTGTTATTTTTGCTGACGGTGGTGCGCGCAATGAGATTTATTTGTGGGTGTGTTGAGCTGTTAGGCCTAAGTCGAAATCCTCAGCTAAACGAGGCCTCAATCTCGCCCACAATGTCCTCTTCTTTCCTCTTCCTTTATTGGAACTTGTTTTGCAGACAAGGAAAGTGACACGTGTAATGTGAGTAAAACCCTCTTAGCCAAAATTAGCTACGAGCAATATTTTCTGTATTGTAGATGCCTCAATTGACTCTCATCCCCAGTGTAGTCTTTTTTATGTCAGTATAGACTTCTTTACTGGATGTATACTATCGTACATGGCATGCATTTGCCTAATGAGCAGCATTGTATTGCTATTCTAGCCAACCTGATCGATCTGTCAAGCTTCATGCACGAGATGCCATGTTTAATTTACTCCCTCGCTCTGAACTTTAAACAAGACCAAGAGCATGAGGGCCACATTAACCCACGATCCTGAAAAACTGTTGGTCTATCCCGAGAAACGAGGAGGTTTAAGGAAACGAGGAGTCCAGCGCGTGCGGAAGGTGCTTTAATCGTGCGAGCATGCAGGGGCAAAATGAGGAAACTAGCGATTACTTTCTCTCCTGCCGGTCTTATACCTTAATAAATGGGCAAGCCGAGCACGTTGTAGCTAATCCTTTTATTAATTAAGCAGCTATATTAGTCAATAAGATTGCCTTATGTTTTTCCTCCGTTTTCCCCAAGCCCTTATTTGTAACCCGCAGAAGGAGCTCAGACGGGAGGATTCCCGTTTAGTTGACCGTTCCGTGCTGACGTGTGGGGCTAGTAGAAAGGGACCGCGTGGGACGGGACGAGACCGCGTTTGGTTGTACGTGAGCAGGAGCTGGGTTCCGTCTCTCTCGGCGCGAATTGGCATTTTTAAGAGCACCTTTTCCCCCTCTGTCTCTTTGTCTTTTTTAACCAAATTAGTATCAAATCTAGAGAAGCTTGCATTTCTGTCTTTCTTCAATTATTTGTGCCTTTTGGCCCTCGTTGTTTGCCCAATATGGCAGCAAATCTAGTACTCCCTCAGGTCCATATGTATGTAGTTAAATCTAGAAGCAAATCTCCGGGTAATGTAATCGTACGACAAATTCACGAGTCATAGTAATTCGAGAAAACAAAGTAGGGCCAACAAAATATAGTAGAATAGGGATAGATAATAGGGATCCCTCCCTAGATAATAAGCTGCATACACGGCAGCCAACATAGTAACGAGTTCGAGGTTCTTCACAACACCATCATACTAACAACATAACAACAAGGGATCCCTAGCTAACAACAAAATAGAAGCTGCTTTGCGAGCGACAGCACACGTCGAGGACTCCGCCTACCCCATCCGCCTCTTGCCTCCACTTGTTGCTCCCCTTGGGAGCCTTGGGCTTGAGCGGAGGCATGCGCCCGGCGGAGATCTCCACCCGCTGGATGCTGCGGAGGTGCATGCCGAGCGCCATGTGCTTGGCGCGGAAGGAGTGGGGGTTCACCGCCGCGCCGACCTTGGGGATGGTGTTGCCGATGTTCTCGGCATGCGTGAGGAGGCAGTTGAAGTCGGTGCCGCCGAGCCTCCTAGTGCGAAGGGGCACCTGTAGACACCCTTGGCGAAGTAGGAGACGTATCGGCCGACCTGCAGCCTCCGCGGCACTCGGCGAGTCTTGATGTCATGGTGCTCGTCGTCGCTGCCGACGTCGCTGCCAGACGGCTGATCCATATCAAACGGGAACTATTAGTGAATGAGTTGCAACGATGACTAACGTGCATGATAACAAAGTAAGGAAAAACAGAGCCGGCCTCAGTTAGAGTGGACACGATTATATGTCTACAGGGATGGAGTAAGTGAACCAAAGCTCATGCACAACAGATTTGTACACAGCAATGGTTCGCTGAACCCACCCTGTAAAAATTTGTGCCCGACGATTCATCATAGGCAAAGAAACAGATTCCAGATCTGAATTTGAACAGATTCCAGAATATTTGCAAAATTAAACGGTTGATATCTTTTGATTCGTGCATAAAATAACTGATTGAGATCCCGTAAATTAACTGATTGAGATCCCATTATTACTTGCATAAATTAACCGAACGGCCGAACTCCAAATCTTAAACGAAATCAAGAAGGGATCAAAGCAAAATGGAATAAAATCGGCGCAAATATTAACCCAATACTCATCCATCTACGGATCGGCACTAATAGTTACTAGGGAACCAGCAAAAATAGGGTTCAAAGAGGAATGGGGAACAAAAAAGGGAGCAAACCATAGTTACCTCGTTCCATGGGTCGTCCATGCAGGTGTCGTAGGGGTTCGGAGGCGAGATGTACGGCACCTCCTCATAGGGGTCCCATCCCGGCGGGATCCGACCGCCACCGGCGGCGGCGGCGGCCGTTGAGGGGACGGCGTCGAAGAGGGAGGCGTCGCGCTTGGAGCCGACGGCGTCATTGACGATGGGATTCGCATTCTCCTTGCACATCTCGCCGGCGAGAGAGGGAGAGGGTTTTTGCTTTGGAGAAGATGATGGGACGTGAGAGGAGGCGTTGCATGAGCTAGTGTGAGTGACGAGAGAGAGTGCGAGGAGGCGTCTATAAAGGCGAGGGCTGGTTAATGCAACCCGCGTCCTAAGCGTCCACCATTGATCGTACGCACGTCTTGGGCTTACGCAACGCGACACGCGTCCACGATTGCACGTCTTCGACTTCTGCACCGCGACCCGCGTCTACGCGTCAACAATTGCACGTCTTCCACTTCTGCACCGCAACACGCGTACTCGAGTCTAACCCTGCAAATTTAGCATTTTTTGTGTGCTCAGTTTTCCGCTTGAGTACTAATACTGCCTAGTGCAATATACTCCGTACTCAGTTTTACCTCAAGTGGATGGTCAACAGAGAGTCAACAAATGGGATTAACTAGTTAAATGAGTCAACAAATGGGATTATCAAGCTTACTTATTCGTTTTCACGTGTTAAACTTGTCTAAATCTTGGTCAAACCTAGGATTTGACCAAGATTCAAATGGGCAGAAAATTCAAAAAAAAAACAGAAAAATGAAAAACCAAAGCACATAGTCTTGTTATGTCATATAGTAAGCATTACAGTTGATAAACAAGGTCTAGACATATTCAAACCATACAAATCATGTATCTACCCTCTAACCCCTAAACTATGTCTTATGAAGTCAAGCATGAAGAGAAGTGGTTTTGGGTTTCAAACATGGAAATTTCAAAAACCTCCCAAAAACTTCATTTTAGAGTGACTAAGAAGGATACATGCTTCCCTTTTCATTTTCATGTTTTAAACTTGTTTAAATCTTGGTCAATCCTAGTATTTGACCAAGATTCAAATGGGCATCAAATTTTAAAAAAATCAGAAAAATGAAAAACCAATGCACATAGTTTTCTTATGTCATATAGTAAGCATTCAAGTTGATAAACAAGGTCTATACATATTCAAACCAGACAAATCATGTATCTATACCCCTAACCCCTAAACTTTGTCTTATGAAGTCAAGCATGAAGAGAAGTGGTTTTGGGTTTCAAACATGGAAATTCAAAAACCTCCCAAAAGCTTCATTTTAGAGTGACTAAGAAGGATCCATGCTTACCTTTGCATTTTCATATTTTAAACTTGTTTAAATCATTGTCAAACCTAGGATTTGACCAAGATACAAATGGGCACAAAATTAAAAAAATCAGAAAAATGAAAAACAAAAGCACATAGTCTTCTTGTGTCATATCGTAAGCATTCAAGTTGATAAACAAGGTCTAGATATATCCAAACCAGACAAATCATGTATCTACCCCCTGTCGATCTTATGAAGTCTAGCATGAAGAGAAGTCGTTTTGGGTTTCAAACATGGAAATTTCATGAACATCCCAAAAGCTTCATTTTAGAGTGACTAAGAAGGATCAAGGCTTACCTTTTCATTTTCATGTTTTAAACTTGTTTAAATCCTGGTCAAATCTAGGATTTGACCAAGATTCATATGGGCATAAAATAAAAAAATAAAAAAATGAAAAACCAAAGCACATAGTCTTCTTATGTCATATAGTAAGCATTCAGGTTGATAAAAAAGGTCTAGACATATTCAAACCAGACAAATCATGTATCTATACCCCTAACCCCTAAACTTTGTCTTATGAAGTCAAGCATGAAGAGAAGTGGTTTTGGGTTTCAAACATGGAAATTCAAAAACCTCCCAAAAGCTTCATTTTAGAGTGACTAAGAAGGATCCATGCTTACCTTTGCATTTTCATATTTTAAACTTGTTTAAATCATTGTCAAACCTAGGATTTGACCAAGATACAAATGGGCACAAAATTAAAAAAAATCAGAAAAATGAAAAACAAAAGCACATAGTCTTCTTGTGTCATATCGTAAGCATTCAAGTTGATAAACAAGGTCTAGATATATCCAAACCAGACAAATCATGTATCTACCCCACTGTCGATCTTATGAAGTCTAGCATGAAGAGAAGTCGTTTCGGGTTTCAAACATGGAAATTTCATGAACATCCCAAAAGCTTCATTTTAGAGTGACTAAGAAGGATCAAGGCTTACCTTTTCATTTTCATGTTTTAAACTTGTTTAAATCATGGTCAAATCTAGGATTTGACCAAGATTCATATGGGCATAAAATAAAAAAATAAAAAACCAAAGCACATAGTCTTCTTATGTCATATAGTAAACATTAACGTTGATAAACAAGGTCTAGACATATTCAAACTAGACAAATCATGTATCTACCCCTAACCCCTAAACTCTGTCTTATGAAGTCAAGCATGAAGACAAGTGCATGGTTTTGGGTTTCAAACATGGAAATTTCAAAAACCTCCCAAAAGCTTCATTTTATAGTGACTAAGAAGGATACAGTTTTACCTTTTCATTTTCATGTTTAAACTTGTTTAAATCTTGGTCAAACCTAGGATTTTACAAGATTCAAATGTGCATCAAAATTCCAAAAAATCAGAAAAATGAAAAACCAAAGGACATAGTTTTCTTATGTCATATAGTAAGCATTAAAGTTGATAAACAAGGCCTAGACATATTCAAACAAGAAAAATCATGAATCTACCCCTACCCCTAAACTCTGTCTTATGTAGTTAAGCATGAAGAGAAGTGGTTTTGGGTTTCAAACATGGAAATTTAAAAAACCTCCCAAAAGCTTTATTTAAGAGTCACTAAGAAGGATCCATGCTTACCTTTTCATTTTCATATTTTAAACTTATTTAAATCATTGTCAAACCTAGGATTTGACCAAGATTCAAATGGGCATAAAATTAAAAAAGATCAGAAAAATGAAAAACAAAAACACATAGTCTTCTTATGTCATATATATAGTAAGCATTCAAAAGTTGATAAACAAGGTATAGACATATTCAAATAATACAAATCATGTATCTACCCCTAACCCTAAACTCTGTCTTATGAAGTCAAGCATGAAGACAAGTGGTTTTTGGTTTCAAACACGGAAATTTCAAAAACCTCCCAAAAGCTTCATTTTAGAGTGACTAAGAAGGATCCAGGCTTACCTTTTCATTTTCATGTTTTAAACTTGTTTAAATCTTGGTCAAACCTAGGATTTGACCAATATTCAAATGGGCATAAAATAAAAAATAAGAAACCAAAGCACATAGTCTTCTTATGTCATATAGTAACCATTCAAGTTCATAAACAAGGTCTAGACATATTCAAACCAGACAAATCATGTACCCCCTAACCCTAAACTATATCTCATATATGAAGTCAAGCATGAAGAGAAGTGTGGTTTTGGGTTTCAAACATGTAAATTTCAAAAACCTCTCAAAAGCTTCATTTTAATTAGACTTACTTATTAATTAAGAAGGATCCAGGATTAATTACCTTTTCATTGTCACTTTTAAACTTGTTTAAATCTTGGTCAAACCTGGGATTTGACCAAGATTCAAATGGGCACAAAAATTCAGAAAAAAATCGAAAGAATGAAAAACCAAAGCACATAGCCTTCATATGTCATATAGTAAGCATTCAAATTGATAAACAAGGTCTAGACATATTCAAACCAGAAAAATCATGTATCTACCCCTAAGCCCTAACCCTAAACTCTGTCTTATGAAGTCAAGCATGAAGAGAAGTGGTTTTGGGTTTCAAACATGGAAATTTCAAAAACCTCCCAAAAGCTTCATTTTAGAGCAACTAAGAAGGACCGATGCTTACCTTTTCATTGTCATGTTTTTAACTTATTTGAATCTTGGTCAAATCCTAGGTTTGACCAAGATTTAAACAAGTTTAAACATGAAAATGAAACGGGAAGTCTGTATCCTTCTTAGTCACTCTAAAATGAAGCTTTTGGGATGTTCTTGAAATTTCCACGGTTGACTTCATAAGACGGAGTTTAGGGTTAGGGTAGACATATACATGATTTGTCTGGTTTGATTATGTCTAGACCTTGTTTATCAACTTTAATGCTTACTATATGACATAAGAAAACTATTTGCTTTTGTTTTTCATTTTTCATTGTTTTTTATTTTGATGCCCATTTGAATATTGTCAAATCCTAGGTTTGACCAAGATAATTTAAACAAGTTTAAAACATGAAATGAAAAGGGAAGCATGTATCCTTCTTAATCACTCTAAAATGAAGTTTTTGGGAGGTTTTTGAAATTTCCATGTTTGAAACCCAAAACCACTTCTCTTCATGCTTGACTTCATAAGACAGAGTATGTGATTTGGTTTTTCATTTTTCTGTTTTTTTCTGCCCTTTTGAATCTTGGTCAAATCCTAGGTTTGACCAAGATTTAGACAAGTTTAACACGTGAAAACGAATAAGTAAGCCTGGATCCTTCTTAGTCACTCCAAAATGTACCAATTGATAGATGTGTTAACTTTGCTTCATAGGAAACTTTTTTCTAATGCACTATAATAATCAATCGAGTTTTTACACCAACAGGTCTGTCACTTACGTGTGGTGCCCACTTATGAGGTCCCACACTTTAGTGAGCACAAGTCACGTGCAATAGGTACGCAAACTCCCAGCCATCTTCTTTGTCAAGAGAAGACGCATCAGGATGCGTATCGGTTGTCCCTCTCACAAAAAAATCCTATTAACAGAGGTTCGAGTGACGCCAAACATCCAAATCCAGATGCAACCCAACTTGCTACTATCTCCTTCCCTAATTACGATACATATATTTTTTCAGCCAAGTCAAAATTCAAAAGATTGAGGAACTCTACATAAAAAATATCAACATCTACAATTTTAGAAGCACATACTACGAAAGTATTATTCAGAGGGGGTACTGAATAATACATTTTTAGCGAGTACAAATAATGTCAGTTGGAACTAGACTTGTAAGGCACATGGCCACAAATCTTTCGTCAGAAGAGTCGAATCTGCAAATCAGTAGTTACAAAAGCGACCCCGCTTAGGGATGGATAATAAGACTTAGGCAATATAAACGTTGAAATATATGTATCTTGACATATTTCAGTTGTAGATACATCCATTTTAACATCAAGTAATATGGATCGGAGGACTAGCTAAAGAACAATGAGAGTCAGTGCTTCTCTCCCCCAGCCTACCTGGCGGAGCGGCCCTCCTTCAGGTCAGGTGGAGATTCCGCTTCTCTCCCTGGAATTCCTTATCCCCCAGCCTACTCGGCGACGTGCGCTCCTCAGCAACCTGCGCGAGGGCGCCTCGGCGACCTACGCAAAGGTGGCTGGACTCGGAGCACATCGACTTCCTTCTGCGGTGCCTGGATTGGATCGACCATCCCGCGCGTGTCCTCCACCATATTGTTTTTCTTCAAGATGCTGTCATCCATCATCTTCTTCACCGCATCATGTTGGGTGTTGAGGCTCCCGTTGAGAGCTTGAACGCACCTGTTTGATAGCTCGTCGTTTTCTTCGCGAAGAAAGCCGCACTCGATCTTAAGCATCAAATTCTCGCCCTTGAGCTTCTTGATGACAGAGTTCGTTTCCTCACTTGATGGAACGCTCACATCATGCAGCTTGCCCCGGCCGGTGACCTCGTCCTTCAAAGTATCGAGATCATCGCGAAAGTTGGAGGCGAGTTCCACGAGAGTTTTAAGCTCATCTCTGAAACACGCCGACGCTTCCTGCATGGCAATATCATCAGTACCAAACAAAGTGTGACGAGAGGAAGACGAAAATGTCCAATCGGTGGTAACCTCTAAGCGCGGGAGACGGGGGTTGAAGTCGTCATGAGAAGATGTCAGGGTGCGTCGTGGGGCACTGAGATATGTATAAAAAGGATTAATACGGAATAAAGAGTTGGGACCTCCGGGCCAGGAAGAATCAAGAAACATGGCGATGGAAACCAACCAGGAATCTTCGACCGCACGACTGACGCCGTTCCGAGACGAGCGCGAAGCAGGGCCTTCGTTTTCTGGCGGGTCCTTTCTCGCGGCCAGCATCTGGATAGACCGCCGGCGGGAACTCTCCGCGGCCCTGGTCAACACTAGATGGTGCTTCTTCAAGCGAGATGGTGGCCTTGACTTCGGAGGCATCGCTGGAAGTGGAAGGAGACTGGAAGTGAAGCAAGAAGGGAATGGAAGAAGTACTCCCCCCTATTAAAACCAGACAGCCGTCTCCTGCCCTCGCTTCGAGCAACCTGGTCCGCCCATCCTAAATCAACGGCCGAGAGGGGCTCCCTTGCGAACTCAGATCCGGTGACTTGACCCAACAGAAGTTACCATGAACTTTACCTATACGAGCCATCAGATTAAGATCCAACGCACATGGTTGATCTAAAATTTGAAATTAAAATTTATGTTGCTCAGAAAAAAAAGAAAATCCCTTTATCGAAAAAAAAAGTTTACATTAAGACGTATATATTCCCTTGAGTATTCTCGGAAAGTTCCAGTCCATTTAAAAATTTAGTTTAGTTTAAGTTCGAAATTTGGATCAACCGCGAGCGTTGGATCTTGATCGAATGGCTCATGTGTGTAAAGTCGCATGGTGACTTCTCTTACTGAAGGATCTCAGTCCCTGGTCAGGACTCGGGAGCAGAAGCAAATGAATCGAGAGCGGTCCGGAGTAGTACGTATGCTTCAACACAGAGACGTTCTATCCTGTCCGTCCACCGTAAATCAACGGGACAGAGCGGCTACCTTCTCTTCGAAGGCTCTGGCGCGCAACCCGAGGAATGGACATCTGTCGGCTAGTATAGAATTTTATAGCACGCCATTAATCGAGCTAGCAGTACTGTACTACTGACTACTACTACTCTGATGGACGTCCAAAGCTCGAATAGTAGGGGAAACAATGAATGCGCGCCAGGGTAGTACTGTAGTAGTGAAGCAATGGGGATTATCTGGAGCAAGTACGGAGTACCGAGTACAGTACTACAAAAGTGTTGTTCGTTGTTTTCGCAGTTCATTTTAGCGTAACGTCCAGGTACAAAAATGTGGGTTTTCTGGAGCAAGTACTCTGTCTTAAGTGGTTTTGGGTTTCAAACATGGAAATTTCACAAACCTCCCAAAAGCTTCATTAAACAGTGACTAAGGAGGATCCAGGCTTACCTTTTCATTTTCATGTTTTAAACTTGTTTAAATCTTGGTCAATCCTAGGATTTGACCAAGATTCAAATGGGCATAAAAAATCAGAAAAAATGAAAAACCAAAGAACATAGCCTTCTTATGTCATATATATAGTAAGCATTCAAGTTGATAAACAAGGTCTAGACATATTCAAACCAGAAAAAAGCATGTATCTACCCCTAACCCTAATCTCTCGTCTTATGAAGCCAAGCATGAAGAGAAGTGATTTTGGGTTTCAAACATGGAAATTTCAAAAACCTCCCAAAAGCTTCATTTTAGAGTGACTAAGAAGGATCCATGCTTACCTTTTCATAGCCATGTTTTAAACTTGTTTTAACCTTGGTCGAACCTAGGATTTGACCAAGATTCAAATGGGCATACAAAATTCAAAAAATTCAAAAAAAATTGAAAAACCAAAGCAAATAGTCTTCTTATATATGTCATATAGTAAACATTCTAGTTGATAAACAAGGTCTAGACATATTCAAACCAGAAAAAGCATGTATCTACCCCTAACCCTAAACTCTGTCTTATGAAGCCAAGCATGAAGAGAAGTGGTTTTAGGTTAATTTCAAGCATGGAAATTTCAAAAACCTCCCAAAAGATTCATTTTAGAGTGAGTAAGAAGGATCCATGCTTACCTTTTCATTTTCATGTTTTAAACTTGTTTAAACCTTGGTCAAACCTAGGATTTGACCAAGATTCAAATGGGCGTAAAAATTCAGAAAAAAATCAAAAAATGAAAAACCAAAGCACATATATAGCCTTCTTATGTCATATAGTAAGCTATGTCATATAGTAAGCATTCAAGTTGATAAACAAGGTCTAGACATATTCAAACAAGAAAAATCATGTATCTACACCTAACCATAAACTCTATCTTAAGTGGTTTTGGGTTTCAAACAAGGAAATTTCACAAACCTCCCAAAAGCTTCATTTTACAGTGACTACTTAATTAAGCAGGATCCACCTTTTCATTTTCTTGTTTTAAACTTGTTTAAATCTTGGTCAAACCTAGGATTTGACCAAGATTCAAATGAGCATAAAAATTTAGAAAAAAAATAGAAAAAATGAAAAACCAAATAACATAGCCTTCTTATGTAATATAGTAAGCATTAGTTGATAAACAAGGTCTAGACGACATATTCAAACCAAAAAAAATGTATCTACCCCTAACCCTAAACTTTGTCTTATAGTAAGCATTCAAGTTGATAAACAAGGTCTAGACATATTCAAACTAGAAAAATCATCTATCTACCCTTAACCATAAACTTTGTCTTATGAAGTCAAACATGAAGAGAAGTGGTTTTGGGTTTCAAACATAAAATTTCAAGTACCTCCCAAAAGCTTCATTTTAGAGTGAATAATTAAGAATGATTCATGCTTACCTTTCCATTTTGATGTTTTAAACTTGTTTCAATCTTGGTCAAACCTAGGATTTGACCAAGATTCAAATGGGTTTAACAAATAAAAAATTAGAAAAATGAAAAAGCAAAGCACATAGTATTCTTATGTCATATAGTAAGCATTCAAGTTGATAAACAAGGTCTAGACATATTCAAACTAGAAAAATCATCTATCTACCCTTAACCATAATCTCTGTCTTATGAAGTCAAACATGAAGAGAAGTGGTTTGGGGTTTCAAACATAAAATTTCAAGTACCTCCCAAAAGCTTCATTTTAGAGTGAATAATTAAGAATGATTCATGCTTACCTTTCTATTTTGATGTTTTAAACTTGTTTCAATCTTGGTCAAACCTAGGATTTGACCAACAAGATTCAAATGGGTTTAACAATTAAAAAAATTAGAAAAATGAAAAAGCAAAGCACATAGTATTCTTATGTCATATAGTAAGCATTCAAGTTGATAAACAAGGTCTAGACATATTCAAACAAGAAAAATCATGTATCTACACCTAACCATAAACTCTATCTTAAGTGGTTTTGGGTTTCAAACATGGAAATTTCACAAACCTCCCAAAAGCTTCATTTTACAGTGACTACTTAATTAAGCAGGATCCAGGATTACCTTTTCATTTTCTTGTTTTAAACTTGTTTAAATCTTGGTCAAACCTAGGATTTGACCAAGATTCAAATGAGCATAAAAATTTAGAAAAAAAATAGAAAAAATGAAAAACCAAATAACATAGCCTTCTTATGTAATATAGTAAGCATTAGTTGATAAACAAGGTCTAGACGACATATTCAAACCAAAAAAAATGTATCTACCCCTAACCCTAAACTTTGTCTTATAGTAAGCATTCAAGTTGATAAACAAGGTCTAGACATATTTGATGGCGTGTATTTCACACGTTCGTTGGGCCACCCCAAGAGGAAGGTATGATGCGCACAGCAGCAAGTTTTCCCTCAGAAAGAAACCAAGGTTTATCGAACCAGGAGGAGCCAAGAAGCACGTTGAAGGTTGATGGCGGCGGGATGTAGTGCGGCGCAACACCAGAGATTCCGGCGCCAACGTGGAACTCGCACAACACAACCAAAGTACTTTGCCCTAACGAAACGAGTGAGGTTGTCAATCTCACCAGGCTTGCTGTAACAAAGGATTAACCGTATTGTGTGGAAGATGATTGTTTGCGAGAGAAAATAGTAAAACAAGTATTGCAGCAGATTTGTATTTCAGTATTAAAGAATGGACCGGGGTCCACAGTTCACTAGAGGTGTCTCTCCCATAAGATAAAAGCATGTTGGGTGAACAAATTACGGTCGGGCAATTGACAAATAGAGAGGGCATAACAATGCACATACATGACATGATAAGTATAGTGAGATTTAATTGGGCATTACGACAAAGTACATAGACCGCCATCCAACTGCATCTATGCCTAAAAAGTCCACCTTCGGGTTATCGTCCGAACCCCTTCCGGTATTAAGTTGCAAAGCAACAGACAATTGCATTAAGTATGGTGCGTAATGTAATCAATAACTACATCCTCGGACATAGCATCAATGTTTTATCCCTAGTGGCAACGAGCACAACACAACCTTAGAACTTTACGTCATCTGTCCCAGGTGTCAATGCGAGGCATGAACCCACTATCGAGCATAAATACTCCCTCTTGGAGTTAAAAGTAAAAACTTGGCCGAGCCTCTACTAGTAACGGAGAGCATGCAAGATCATAAACAACACATATGTAATAACTTGATAATTAACATGACATGGTATTCTCTATCCATCGGATCCCGACAAACACAACATAGAGAATTACAGATAGATGATCTTGATCATGTTAGGCAGCTCACAAGATCCAACAATGAAGCACAATGAGGAGAAGACAACCATCTAGCTACTGCTATGGACCCATAGTCCGGGGGTGACCTACTCACTCATCACTCCGGAGGCGACCATGGCGGTGTAGAGTCCTCCGGGAGATGAATCCCCTCTCCGGCGGGGTGCGGGAGGAGATCTCCGAATCCCCGAGATGGGATCGGCGGCGGCGGCGTCTCGGTAAGGTTTTCCGTATCGTGGTTTTTCGCATCGGGGGTTTCGCGACGGAGGCTTTAAGTAGGCGGAAGGGCAGAGTCGGGGGCCGGACGAGGGGCCCACACCACGGGCGGCGCGGGCCCCCTTGGCCGCGCCGCCATGTGGTTTGGCCACCTCGTGGCCCCACTTCGTATGTTCTTCGGTCTTCCGGAAGCTCCGTGGAAAAATAGGCCCACTGGGTCTTCGTTTCGTCCAATTCCGAGAATATTTCGTTACTAGGATTTACGAAACCAAAAACAGCGAGAAAACGAGAGCGGCACTTCGGCATCTTGTTAATAGGTTAGTTCCGAGAAAATGCACGAATATGACATAAAGTGTGCATAAAACATGTAGGTATCATCAATAATATGGCATAGAACATAAGAAATTATCGATACGTCGGAGACGTATCAAGCATCCCCAAGCTTAGTTACGCTCGTCCCGAGCGAGGTAAAACGATAACAAAGATAATTTCTGAAGTGATATGCCATCATAACCTTGATCATACTATTTGTAAACATATGTAGTGGATGCAGCGATCAAAACAATGGTAATGACATGAGTAAACAAGTGAATCATAAAACAAAGACTTTTCATGAATAGTACTTCAAGACAAGTATTAATAAGTCTTGCATAAGAGTTAACTCATAAAGCAATAAATCAAAGTAAAGGTATTGAAGCAACACAAAGGAAGATTAAGTTTCAGCGGTTGCTTTCAACTTGTAACATGTATATCTCATGGATAATTGTCAACATAGAGTAATATAACAAGTACAATATGCAAGTATGTAGGAATCAATGCACAGTTCACACAAGTGTTTGCTTCTTGAGGTGGAGAGAAATAGGTGAACTGACTCAACATAAAAGTAAAGAGAAAGGTCCTTCAAAGAGGAAAGCATCGATTGCTATATTTGTGCTAGAGCTTTTATTTTGAAAACATGAAACAATTTTGTCAACGGTAGTAATAAAGCATATGAGTTATGTAAATTATATCTTACAAGTTGCAAGCCTCATGCATAGTATACTAATAGTGCCCGCACCTTGTCCTAATTAACTTGGACTACCGGATCTTTGCAATGCACATGTTTTGACCAAGTGTCACAATGGGGTACCTCCATGCCGCCTGTACAAAGGTCTAAGGAGAAAGCTCGCATTTTGGATTTCTCGCTTTTGATTATTCTCAACTTAGACATCCATACCGGGACAACATGGACAACAGATAATGGACTCCTCTTTAATGCATAAGCATGTAACAACAATTATTATTCTCATATGAGATTGAGGATGTGTGTCCAAAACTGAAACTTCCACCATGGATCATGGCTTTAGTTAGCGGCCCAATGTTCTTCTCTAACAATATACATGCTCCAACCATAAAGGTGGTAGATCTCTCTTACTTCAGACAAGACGGACATGCATAGCAACTCACATGATATTCAACAAGGAATAGTTGATGGCGTCCCCAGAAACATGGTTATCGCACAACAAGCAACTTAATAAGAGATAAAATGCATAAGTACATATTCAATACCACGATAGTTTTTAAGCTATTTGTCCCATGAGCTATATATTGCAAAGGTGAATGATGGAATTTTAAAGGTAGCACTCAAGCAATTTACTTTGGAATGGCGGAGAAATACCATGTAGTAGGTAGGTATGGTGGACACAAATGGCATAGTGGTTGGCTCAAGGATTTTGGATGCATGAGAAGTATTCCCTCTCGATACAAGGTTTAGGCTAGCAAGGTTATTTGAAACAAACACAAGGATGAACGGTACAGCAAAACTCACATAAAAGACATATGGTAAACATTATAAGACTCCATACCGTCTTCCTTGTTGTTCAAAACTCAATACTAGATGTTATCTAGACTCTAGAGAAACCAAATATGCAAACCAAATTAGCAAGCTCTAAGTATTTCTTCATTAATGGGTGCAAAGTATATGATGCAAGAGCTTAAACATGAGCACAACAATTGCCAAGTATCAAATTATCCAAGACATTTTAGAGTCACTACATGTAGTATTTTCCAATTCCAACCATATAACAATTTAACGAAGAAGAAACTTCGCCATGAATACTATGAGTAGAGCCTAAGGACATACTTGTCCATATGCTACAGCGGAGCGTGTCTCTCTCCCACAAAGTGAATGCTAGGATCCATTTTATTCAAACAAAACAAAAACAAAAACAAAGCGACGCTCCAAGAAAAGTACATAAGATGTGACGGAATAAAAATATAGTTTCAGGGGAGGAACCTGATAATGTTGTCGATGAAGAAGGGGATGCCTTGGGCATCCCCAAGCTTAGACGCTTGAGTCTTCTTATAATATGCAGGGGTGAACCACCGGGGCATCCCCAAGCTTAGAGCTTTCACTCTCCTTGATCATATTGCATCATACTCCTCTCTTGATCCTTGAAAACTTCCTCCACACCAAACTCGAAACAACTCATTAGAGGGTTAGTGCATAATAAAAATTCACATGTTCAGAGGTGACACAATCATTCTTAACACTTCTGGACATTGCATAAAGCTACTTGGACATTAATGGATCAAAGAAATTCA
The DNA here is from genome assembly GCF_022539505.1 of Lolium rigidum. NCBI lineage: Eukaryota > Viridiplantae > Streptophyta > Magnoliopsida > Poales > Poaceae > Lolium > Lolium rigidum. The sequence continues at coordinate 189,651,111 of NC_061513.1, read as the reverse complement.
TCCAACATAGCAAAAGAGGCAATGCGAAATAAAAGACAGAATCTGTCAAAACAGAACAGTCCGTAAAGATGGATTTTATTAGGCCACCAGACTTGCTCAAACGAAAATACTCAAATTGAATGAAAGTTGCGTACATATCTGAGGATCATGCTCGTAAATTGGCTTAATTTTCTGAGAGATAGACCCAGATTCGTGACAGCAAAGAAATCTGGAACTGCGCAGTAATCCAAATCTAGTACTTACTTTTCTATCAAAGACTTTACTTGGCACAACAAAACTCAAAACTAAGATAAGGTGAGGTTGCTACAGTAGTAAACAACTTCCAAGACACAAATATAAAACAAAAATACTGTAGTAAAAACATGGGTTGTCTCCCATAAGCGCTTTTCTTTAACGCCTTTCAGCTAGGCGCAGAAAGTGTATCTCAAGTATTATCGAAGGGTGATGCATCTACAGCGGGGTTTGGAGTTTTCTCAACCATGCATAGTATATTAGATACATAAGTTTCAGCGTCTCCCTTTTCATTAGTCTTGGGCTTGCTACTCTCATCGAACAAATTTTCAGGAACAAGCCAAGCATAGTTATGTTCTAGTGCATCATTCATAGCTAGGAGTTTACATGGTATTGGTGCTTTGATCTCCCCACCATCATTAATATTATTAGTGTACCTTATTCTATCCATGTCCATTTTTTCAAGGAGGCTAACAAAATTAGTATGAGAACCAAGCATATTAAATTTAGCAAAGACCTTTCTAGCCTCTCTTGCTAGACCACCAAATTCTCTAAGAAGGGTTTCTAAAACAAAATCTTTCTTTTCCCCCTCTTCCAAATCACCAAGTGTAAGAAACATGTGTTGGATTATAGGATTGAGATTAACAAATTTAGTTTCCAACATGCGAACTAAAGCGACGGCAGCAATTTCATAAGTGGGAGCAAGTTCTACCAAGTGTCTATCTTCAAAATCTTCGAGTGGTACTGACATGAGTGAAAAATTCTTCTATATTGTTTCTCCCAATTATAGACCCGCGTCCTACCGGTATGTCTTTTGTGGTAAAATTAAAAGGAAACATGTTGCAATAATTAAAATAAATGCAAGTAACTAATTTTTTTGTGTTTTTGATATGGCAAACAAGACAGTAAATAAAGTAAAACTAGCAACTAATTTTTTTGTGTTTTGATATAAGTGCAGCAAACAAAGTAGTAAATAAAATAAAGCAAGACAAAAACAAAGTAAAGAGTTTGAGAAGTGGAGACTCCCCTTGCAGCGTGTCTTGATCTCCCCGGCAACGGCGCCAGAAAATATGCTTGATGGCGTGTATTTCACACGTTCGTTGGGCCACCCCAAGAGGAAGGTATGATGCGCACAGCAGCAAGTTTTCCCTCAGAAAGAAACCAAGGTTTATCGAACCAGGAGGAGCCAAGAAGCACGTTGAAGGTTGATGGCGGCGGGATGTAGTGCGGCGCAACACCGGAGATTCCGGCGCCAACGTGGAACCTGCACAACACAACCAAAGTACTTTGCCCCAACGAAACAGTGAGGTTGTCAATCTCACCGGCTTGCTGTAACAAAGGATTAACCGTATTGTGTGGAAGATGATTGTTTGCGAGAGAAAATAGTAAAACAAGTATTGCAAGCAGATTTGTATTTCATGTATTAAAGAATGGACCGGGGTCCACGGTTCACTAGAGGTGTCTCTCCCATAAGATAAAAGCATGTTGGGTGAACAAATTACAGTCGGGCAATTGACAAATAGAGAGGGCATAACAATGCACATACATGACATGATAAGTATAGTGAGATTTAATTGGGCATTACGACAAAGTACATAGACCGCCATCCAAGCGCATCTATGCCTAAAAAGTCCACCTTCGGGTTATCGTCCGAACCCCTTCCGGTATTAAGTTGCAAAGCAACGGACAATTGCATTAAGTATGGTGCGTAATGTAATCAATAACTACATCCTCGGACATAGCATCAATGTTTTATCCCTAGTGGCAACAACACAACACAACCTTAGAACTTTTCATCATCTGTCCCAGGTGTCAATGCAGGCATGAACCCACTATCGAGCATAAATACTTCCTCTTGGAGTTAAAAGTAAAAACTTGGCCAGAGCCTCTACTAGTAACGGAGAGCATGCAAGATCATAAACAACACATATGTAATAACTTGATAATTAACATGACATGGTATTCTCTATCCATCGGATCCCGACAAACACAACATAGAGAATTACAGATAGATGATCTTGATCATGTTAGGCAGCTCACAAGATCCAACAATGAAGCACAATGAGGAGAAGACAACCATCTAGCTACTGCTATGGACCCATAGTCCAGGGGTGACCTACTCACTCATCACTCCGGAGGCGACCATGGCGGTGTAGAGTCCTCCGGGAGATGAATCCCCTCTCCGGCAGGGTGCCGGAGGAGATCTCCAGAATCCCCCGAGATGGGATCGGCGGCGGCGGCGTCTCGGTAAGGTTTTCCGTATCGTGGTTTTTCGCAGCGGGGGTTTCGCGACGGAGGCTTTAAGTAGGCGGAAGGGCAGAGTCGGGGGCCGGACGAGGGGCCCACACCACGGGCGGCGCGGGCCCCCTTGGCCGCGCCGCCATGTGGTTTGGCCACCTCGTGGCCCCACTTCGTATGTTCTTCGGTCTTCTGGAAGCTCCGTGGAAAAATAGGCCCCCGGGTCTTCGTTTCGTCCAATTCCGAGAATATTTCGTTACTAGGATTTATGAAACCAAAAACAGCGAGAAAACGAGAACTGGCACTTCGGCATCTTGTTAATAGGTTAGTTCCAGAAAATGCACGAATATGACATAAAGTGTGCATAAAACATGTAGGTATCATCAATAATATGGCATAGAACATAAGAAATTATCGATACGTCGGAGACGTATCAATATTCAAACTAGAAAAATCATCTATCTACCCTTAACCATAAACTTTGTCTTATGAAGTCAAACATGAAGAGAAGTGGTTTTGGGTTTCAAACATAAAATTTCAAGTACCTCCCAAAAGCTTCATTTTAGAGTGAATAATTAAGAATGATTCATGCTTACCTTTCCATTTTGATGTTTTAAACTTGTTTCAATCTTGGTCAAACCTAGGATTTGACCAAGATTCAAATGGGTTTAACAAATAAAAAATTAGAAAAATGAAAAAGCAAAGCACATAGTATTCTTATGTCATATAGTAAGCATTCAAGTTGATAAACAAGGTCTAGACATATTCAAACTAGAAAAGTCATCTATCTACCCTTAACCATAAACTCTGTCTTATGAAGTCAAACATGAAGAGAAGTGGTTTTGGGTTTCAAACATAAAATTTCAAGTACCTCCCAAAAGCTTCATTTTAGAGTGAATAATTAAGAATGATTCATGCTTACCTTTCTATTTTGATGTTTTAAACTTATTTCAATCTTGGTCAAACCTAGGATTTGACCAACAAGATTCAAATGGGTTTAACAATTAAAAAAATTAGAAAAATGAAAAAGCAAAGCACATAGTATTCTTATGTCATATAGTAGGCATTCAAGTTGATAAACTAGGTCTATACATATTCAAACCAGAAAAAAGCATGTATCTACCCATGCATATATAACCCTATACTTTGTCTTCTGAAGTCAAGCATGAAGAGAAGTGGATTTGGGTTTCAAACATGGAAAATTCAAAAACCTCCCAAAAGCTTCATTTTAGAGTGATTAAGAAGGATCCAGGCTTACCTTCTCATTTTCATGTTTTAAACTTGTTTGAATCTTGGTCAAACCGGCATAAAAAATAGAAAAAAATAGAAAAAATGAAAAAATGAAAAACCAAAGAACATAGCCTTCTTATGTCATAAAGTAAGAATTCAAGTTGATAAACAAGGTCTAGACATATTCAAACTAGACAAATCATGTATCTACCCCTAATTAACACTAAACTCTGTCTTATGAAGTCAATCATGAAGAGAAGTGGTTTTGGGTTTCAAACATGGAAATTTCAAGAACCTCCCGAAAGCTTCATTTTAGAGTGACTAAGAAGGATCCATGGTTACCTTTTCATTTTCATGTTTTAAACTTTTTTAAATCTTTGTCAAACCTAGGATTTGACCAAGATTCAAATGGGCATAAAAATTCAGGAAAAACAAAAAGAATGATAAACCAAAGCACATAACATTCTTTATGTCATATAGTAAGGCATTAAAGTTGATAAACAAGGTCTAGACATATTCAAACCAGAAAAGCATGTATATATCTGCCCCTAACCTTAAACTCTGTATTAATTATGAAGTCAATCATGAAGAGAAGTGGTTTTGGGTTTCAAACATGAAAATTTCAAGAACATCCCAAAAGCTAATTCATTTTAGAGAGATTAAGAAGGATCCAGGCTTACCTTTTCGTTTTCATATTTTATACTTGTTTAAATCCTTGTCAAAAACATAGGATTTGACCAAGATTCAAATGGGCATAAAATTCAAAAAAATTAGAAGAATGAAAAACAAAATCACATAGCCTTCTTATGTCATATAGTAAGCATTCAAGTTGATAAACAAGGTTTAAAAATGTGTTCAAACCAGACAAATCATGTATCTACCCCATAACCATAAACTCGGTCGATCTTATGAAGTCTAGCATGAAGAGAAGTCGTATGGGTTTCAAACATGGAAATTTCAAGAACATCCCAAAAGCTTCATTTTAGAGTGACTAGAAAAGATCCAGGCTTGCCTTTTCGTTTTCATGTTTTAAAATTGTTTAAATCTTGGTCAAATCTAGCTAGTATTTGATCAAGATTCAAATGGGCATAAAATTCAGAAAAATGAAAAAATAAAAAAATAAAGCACATAGCCTTCTTATGTCATATATATATAGTAAGCCTTCAAGTTGATGAACAAGGTCTAGACATATATATTCAAAACAGAAAAAGCATGTATCTACCCGGCCCCTAACCCTTAACTATGTCTTATGAAGTCAAGCATGAAGAGAAGTGGTTTTGGTTTCAAACATGGAAATTTCAAAAACTTTCCAAAAGCTTAATTTTAGAGTGAGTAAGAAGGATCCAAGCTTACCTTTTCATTTTCAGGATTTATGCTTGTTTAAATCTTGGTCAAACATAGGATTTGACCAACACACATATAGTCTTCTTATGACATATTGTAAGCATTCAAGTTGATAAACAAGCATGCATGTCTAGACATATTCAAACCCGACAAATCATGTATCTACCCCAAACCCTAAACTCTATCTTATGAAGTCAACCATGAAGAGAAGTGGTTTTGGGTTTCAAACATTGAGATTCCAAGAACCCCCAAAAGCTTCATTTTAGAATGACTAAGAAGGATCCAGGCTTACCTTTTCATTTTATGTTTTAAACTTGTTTAAATCTTGGTCAAACCTAGGATTTGACCAAGATTCAAATGGGCATAAACATTCAGAAAAAAACAAAAAATGAAAAACCAACGAACATATAGTCTTCTTATGTCATATAGTAAGCATTCAAGTTGATGAACAAGGTCTAGACATATTCAAAACAGAAAAAGCATGTATCTACCTCCTAACCCTTAACTTTGTCTTATGAAGTCAGGCATGAAGATAAGTGGTTTTGAGTTTCAAACATGGAAATTTAAAAAAACATCCCAAAAGCTTAATTTTAGAGTGACTAAGAAGGACCCAAGTTTACCTTTTCATTTTCATGTTTATGCTTGTTTAAATCTTGGTCAAACATAGGATTTGACCAAGATTCAAATGGGCATAAACATTCAGAAAAAATTAAAAAATAGAAAACCAACGCACATTAGTAGCCCAAAATCGAACCAGTAGTTGGATATTTTTGAACTTGATCTGTAGTAGTGGGCAAAACCCTAGATTAACCTTTTAATGGAGTACTTTTTTATTATTACTATGCAGCACATGTGTGTTTGCCCGTCGAGTGAAACTCGGAGGAAGAGGGATCACTCGGAAGGAGAGAAGAAGGGAGTGCATTCGGTGTCTCCCCTTTTTCGGGTGATGATGTTGACTGTTGTGCAGGTTTTGTCAGTGAGCAGGAGGTGCGAGCGAGCGAGCGAGTCGAGTGAGGCCGAGAATGAGAGATTTTTTTTGTGAGAGGGACAACCGAAGGATCCTGAAGGACCCAGAGACTTCTAGTACGCATCCTGATGCGTCTTCTCTTGACAAAGAAGGTGGCTGGGAGTTTGCGTACCTACTGCACGTGACTTGTGCTCACTGAAGTGTGGGACCTCACGCATGGGCACCACACGTAAGTGACAGACCTGTTGGTGTAAAAACTCAGTTGATTATTATAGTGCATTAGAACAAAGTTTCCTATGGATTCAAGGGTAGGAAATCCAAGTTAACTCATTTACATGACATTAATTTTTCCATGAAGCAAAGTTAACACATCTATCAATTGGTACATTTTGGAGTGACTAAGAAGGATCCAGGCTTACTTATTCTTTTTCACGTGTTAAACTTGTTTAAATCTTGCTCACACCTAGGATTTGACCAAGATTCAAATGGGCATGAAAATAAAAAAATAAAAAAATGAAATACCAATCCACATAGTCTTCTTATGTCATATAGTAAGCATTCAAGATGATAAACAAGGTCTAGACATATTCAAACCAGGCAAATCATGTATCTACTCCCTAATGACCCTAAACTCCGTCTTATGAAGTAAGGCATGAAGAGAAGTGGTTTTGGGTTTCAAACATGGAAATTTCCAAAACCTCCCAAAAGCTTCATTTTAGAGTGACTAAGAAGGATCGAGGCTTACCTTTTCATTTTCATGATTTAAACTTGTTTAATCATGGTCAAACCTAGCTAGTATTTGACCAAGATTCTAATGGGCATAAAATTAAAAAAAAATCAGAAAAATGAAAAACCAAAGCACATAGCCTTCTTATGTCATAAAGTAAGAATTCAAGTTGATGAACAAGGTCTAGACATATATATTCAAAACAGAAAAAGCATGTATCTACCCGGCCCCTAACCCTTAACTATGTCTTATGAAGTCAAGCATGAAGAGAAGTGGTTTTGGGTTTCAAACATGGAAATTTCAAGAACCTCCCGAAAGCTTCATTTTAGAGTGACTAAGAAGGATCCATGGTTACCTTTTCATTTTCATGTTTTAAACTTGTTTAAATCTTTGTCAAACCTAGGATTTGACCAAGATTCAAATGGGCATAAAAATTCAGGAAAAACAAAAAGAATGATAAACCAAAGCACATAACATTCTTTATGTCATATAGTATGGCATTAAAGTTGATAAACAAGGTCTAGACATATTCAAACCAGAAAATCATGTATATATCTGCCCCTAACCTTAAACTCTATCTTAATTATGAAGTCAATCATGAAGAGAAGTGGTTTTGGGTTTCAAACATGAAAATTTCAAGAACATCCCAAAAGCTGCTTCATTTTAGAGTGATTAAGAAGGATCCAGAGCTTACCTTTTCGTTTTCATATTTTATACTTGTTTAAATCCTGGTCAAAAACCTAGGATTTGACCAAGATTCAAATGGGCATAAAATTCAAAAAAATTAGAAGAATGAAAAACAAAATCACATAGTCTTCTTATGTCATATAGTAAGCATTCAAGTTGATAAACAAGGTTTAAAAATGTGTTCAAACCAGACAAATCATGTATCTACCCCCTAACCATAAACTCGGTCGATCTTATGAAGTCTAGCTAGTATTTGATCAAGATTCAAATGGGCATAAAATTCAAAAAAATGAAAAAATAAAAAAATAAAGCACATAGCCTTCTATGTCATATATCTATACTACTATTAAACAAGCAAACATAAACTTTCTTAGAGGCACCCCAATATGTGTACCTACACAAATTAGTACCAAAGATTGGCCCACTTAACAGAGATCTAACCACACAGATTATTCTAATTAATTATTCTAGGTGCGCTTAACAGTTAATTTGGCGGAGCAGGCCGGGGCAGACGAAGGAAACAGGAGAAAATAGACTGGCTGATTCCTGCCCCCTCGATCCAGATCACGATCCGCCCCATGCCCCCGTCCTTCCAAGTTCCCACGCGACGTCCATGCCCCGACGCAAAGATTGCCCTCGGGTTTCCATGTCGCACCGACAGGGGGAGCCATGGCGTCGACGGCCGGGGCGAGCATCAAGTACGCGTCGGCGCTCCACCGGAGGATGCACAGGGTGACCTCCGCGCTGGCGCACGCGGCGCTGGAGTGGACCCTCATCGCGCTGCTGCTCATCAACGGCCTCCTCTCCCGCGCCGTCGCGCGCTTCGCGGCCTACTTCGGCCTCAGCCCGCCCTGCCTCCTCTGCGCCCGCGTCGACCGGCTCTTCGGGGCGGCGCACGAGGACGATGACGAGGCGGCGGGCGACGCGCGGTGGCTGCGGGCCGTGTTCTGCGGCGCCCACGCGGCCGAGATATCCGGGATGGGGTACTGCCTCCGCCACATGTGCGAGGGGTGCCTGTCTTCTTGGAACAAGAAAGAGAGCAGAGACGGTGCAGGGGAGACCACGGTGTGCTCCTGCTGCAAAGCTCTTGTGGATGGAATTCCTTCGCGCGTTACACATCCGAGGGAAGATCCTCCTGCTGTACACGAGAAGACAGCCGGAGAGGAGGAAGTAGCAGATGTGAGATGAAGGTTATAATCTTTCCATGTCTTCTCTTGGACATGATCAACTTGCAGTTTCTCCATCGACGACATTATAACACTGGCAATGATCTATCATGTCTTCTGTGTCAGCTACCACTCGATGAAACATTGGTTCACTTATTCTTTGAATGCCCCTTTTGTCTTGCTTGCATATTTTGAACATGGCTTGGGACCTTTCTCTTAAACCAGTTCATATGTGCAGGACTTTTGCAGCAGGTGGTGTGCACCTCTTTCACTGAACTTTGGGTCACCGAGCATGATGCACCTAGAAGAAAAGAAAGGAGAAATTATTTGGGAGTATCGGATTGATAAAGCAAGCGTTGATAGTAGTGGAGATCAGCTAAGGCCACCTCAAAAATATTTTTTATAGTCTTCATTTATATAATCTCTAACAACACTTCGGTGTTACAACTATGTAACTTATTTATTATATGAATTTGATTTAAGAAAATAGACTCAAGCATTGAGTAACCAGACCTCACTATATTTTTATGATTTTCTGAATTTTAAGTACATTTGATTATTAGTAGGGTTCGTGCATTGCTTTCGACAAGTGCTGCAGTACAACCACCGACCACAGCAGAGTAATAATAATGCCTAGAGACGTCTCCATATACTCTCGCTTAGTATAAGGTCAATATTGACTGCCATTTAATGGATAACATCTAACATTATAGAAGTATAGTGATATATCATGTTGTAGGAAAGTCGTGTGTGCATGCATTGTTCTAAAGAAACTATTTTACATATAGAGAGTAGAATTTCTTCAGACGCGCGTGCGCGTGCATTGCTACTAGTATATATTAAGCCTTCAAGTTGATGAACAAGGTCTAGACATATATATTCAAAACAGAAAAAGCATGTATCTACCCGGCCCCTAACCCTTAACTATGTCTTATGAAGTCAACCATGAAGAGAAGTGGTTTTGGGTTTCAAACATTGAGATTTCAAGAACCCCCCAAAAGCTTCATTTTAGAATGACAAAGAAGGATCCAGGCTTACCTTTTCATTTTATGTTTTAAACTTGTTTAAATCTTGGTCAAACCTAGGATTTGACCAACATTCAAATGGGCATAAACATTCAGAAAAAAACAAAAAATGAAAAACCAACGCACATATAGTCTTCTTATGTCATATAGTAAGCATTCAAGTTGATGAACAAGGTTTAGACATATTCAAAACAGAAAAAGCATGTATCTACCCCCTAACCCTTAACTTTGTCTTATGAAGTCAAGCATGAAGAGAGAAGTGGTTTTGGGTTTCAAACATGGAAATTTCAAAAACTTCCCAAAAGCTTAATTTTAGAGTGTAGGAAGGATCCATGCTTACATTTTCATTTTCATGTTTTAAGTTTGTTTAAATCTTGGTCAAACCTAGGATTTAACCAACAAGATTCAAATGAGCATAAAAAGTTAGAAAAAATAAAAAAAAAGAAAAGAAAAACCAAAGCACATAGTATTCTTACGTCATATATATAGTAAGCATTCAAGTTGATAAACAAGGTCTAGACATATTCAAACCTGGCAAATCATGTATCTACCCCAAACCCTAAACTCTGTCTTATGAAGTCAACCATGAAGAGAAGTGGTTTTGGGTTTCAAACATTGAGATTTCAAGAACCCCCAAAAGCTTCATTTTAGAATGACTAAGAAGGATCCAGGCTTACCTTTTCATTTTATGTTTTAAACTTGTTTAAATCTTGGTCAAACCTAGGATTTGACCAAGATTCAAATGGGCATAAACATTCAGAAAAAAACAAAAAATGAAAAACCAACGCACATATAGTCTTCTTATGTCATATAGTAAGCATTCAAGTTGATGAACAAGGTTTAGACATATTCAAAACAGAAAAAGCATGTATCTACCCCTAACCCTTAACTTAATTTGTCTTATGAAGTCAAGCATGAAGAGAGAAGTGGTTTTGGGTTTCAAACATGGAAATTTCAAAAACTTCCCAAAAGCTTAATTTTAGAGTGTAGGAAGGATCCATGCTTACCTTTTCATTTTCATGTTTTAAGTTTGTTTAAATCTTGGTCAAACCTAGGATTTGACCAACAAGATTCAAATGAGCATAAAAAGTTAGAAAAAATCAAAAAAAGAAAGAAAAGAAAAACCAAAGCACATAGTATTCTTACGTCATATATATAGTAAGCATTCAAGTTGATAAACAAGGTCTAGACATATTCAAACCTGGCAAATCATGTATCTACCCTTAACCCTAAACTCCGTCTTATGAAGTCAACCAGGAAGAGAAGTGGTTTTGGGTTTCAAACATTGAGATTTCAAGAACCCCCCAAAAGCTTCATTTTAGAATGACTAAGAAGGATCCATGCTTACCTTTTCATTTTCATGTGTTTTAAACTTGCTTAAATCTTGGTCAAATTAACCTAGGATTTGACCAAGATTCAAATGGGCATAAACATTCAGAAAAATCAAAAAATGAAAACCAAAGCACATAGCCTAGCTTCTTATGTCATATATATATATAGTAAGCATTCAAGTTGATGAACAAGGTCTAGACATATTCAAAACATAAAAGCATATGTATCTACCCCCTAACCCTTAACTATGTCTAATGAAGTCAAGCATGAAGAGAAATGTTTTTGTGTTTCAAACATGGAAATTTCAAGACCCCCCCCCCCCAAATCTTCATTTTAGAGTGACTAAGAAGGATCGAGGCTTACCTTTTCATTTTCATGTTTTAAACTTGAACTCTTGGTCAAACCTAGGAATTGACCAAGACTCAAATGGGCATAGAAATTCAAAAAAATGAAAAACCAAAGCACATAGCCTTCTAATGTCATATATAGTAAGCGGCATTCAACTTGATGAACATGGCCGGTCTAGACATATTCATAACATAAAATGCATGTATCTACCCCCTAACGCTTAACTCTGTCTTAATTATGAAGTCAAGCATGAAGAGGAGTGGTTTTGGGTTTCAGACATGGAAATTTAAAAAACTTCCCAAAAGCTTAATTTTAGAGGGACTAAGAAGGATCCAAGCTTACCTTTTCATTTTCATGTTTTAAGCTTGTTTAAATATTGGTCAAACATAGGATTTGACCAAGATTCAAATGGGCATAAAAATTCATGAAAAATAAAAGAATAAAAAACCAAAGCACATAGTCTTCTTACGTCATATATATATATAGTAAGCATATTCAAGTAGATAAACAAGGTCTAGACATATAGTAAGTAATATGTATCAAAAAATGATTTTTGGGGATTTATAGGACGAAGTTATAACACACCTACATTTCAAATTGGAATTACTTTCAATAAATCAGCATAAAGTCATTTAAATGTGTGAAACTAGCTTGAAAGCACTAAAAAACGTGAAGAGTTGAGAATTTTCACTAATATGTGGCCTAATTTATCTTTAAAATGTAGAGGCGCCATTTTGAGCTGTATCTTATGTACCCCATTCACAAAATAAACCTATTTTGACATCTAGAAAATGAAAAATGAGTTTTTATATACCGAAAAGTTGAAAAGTCTAGTCAGCAACATTGTTGGGAATGGCAAGATGCACCACCATGCCCAATTTGGGCACATTATAACAAACTATGCCACAAATATGGCCATAACTACGCCATTTGTTGGCTTCAAACCCATGAATCTTCATACACGATAGTCCGTTTTGTGAAGACATTTTGTTTTTTACTACCCTATCACAGGTTTCTTATTTTCCCTGTCAACTAGTACACCTATAAGCA